>NW_026850672.1:0-97863 GCF_030913465.1 Colletotrichum navitas
TATTTAAGAGCTATTACTTCTTTAGTTATCTATTCTAGACTTAGAAGTTTAGCCTTAGTAGTTAAAGTTATTACTATTACTTAGCGTATAGCTTTCTACTAGATTATACCCCTAAATAGCAAGAAGATATAGCCTTAGGAAGACTTTCTTAACTCTTTATTATCTATAAATAAAGTATTACTTACTATTATAAGGGCTATTTTACCTCCTATGTCTCTAAAGTAAATTATAAGGTAGTATATTAAATATAAGTATTAGATTACTTAGTTTATTATTAAAATATACTTCTTTAAAGGATTTATAAGGTAGTAAGACAAGGCTAAGTATATAAATATAATATTAGGTTATATTATAATTATAGTAAAAAGATTAAGCTAATCTTTATTTAGTATTTATAGACCTATTCTTTTATTACTTAGCCTAGGTTATTTTTAAGTATTATAGTTAGTAAAGGAGTTAATAAGAAGATGCCTTCTATAAGGTTAAATTACTTTATAACCTTCTTAATATATATATTATAGACTAGAAAAAGTTTTTTTGCCTACTAATCCCTTATAATATATATTCTAAGGTAGTATTTAGCTAGGCCTTAGTCCTTTATTTTATATACCTTTTTTAAGTTATTAATAATTTATTCCTTAGCTACCTAGTTATCTTAGTAAAATATAATAAAAATATTATTTATATAGAAGATTATAAATACTTTTTATTCTTAGTTAGTAAAAAGATATAGATCTTTGTTTATAGGTTTTAAACTAAGGTTTTTTAGCTTTATAAAGAATTCCTTGTACTAAAAGAGGAGAGCATTATATAAGCTATATAAAGTGTATATAAGTTAGATATATTTTTATATACCTTAAATCTATCTAGTAAGTAGTATATTACTATTTTACTATTTAGCTCTATATTTAGAAATATATTAATAACGTCTAGCTATTAAATTTTAAGATTAAATTAGGCTATAATTACTATTATAATATAGAAAGTTTTATTATAAAGGTAGCTATATAGGTTTATTAGAGAAGGTTTTCTAGTTATAGATTACCTTATATATAGATCCTTGCCTTATAATATTCTAGGAAGCTATCCTTATCTACTTTATATATAAATACTTATTTAAGTAATAAAGGTTTAGATATTATCTCTAAAGCGTTAATTAGCCTCTAGATTTCTTTCTCTATTAGCTTATTAATTTTAATAAAATAAGCCTTTTTAAATAGGGATTTTGAATTCTTAAGAAGTTTCTATATATCTTTAAAGCTTCTTAGTAGGTCTAGAAGTTTAGAGACAAGATACTTCTTACTTAGTTTAGAGAATAGTCTAGTGTATATAGCGCCTTAAATTAACCTTATTATAGTTATATAAAAGGTTTAATATATATAGTTTAATTCTTTAATTACTTTTTACTAATTAAGTATAAAAGTATTAAAAAAATTATCTTATTCTTTATTTATAAAGTAAAAAGTTATCTTTATTTTATTTTATAGAACTATTATATTATAAGTAAGTCTTATACTATCTAAGTACTTATATCTAAGTAGTAGTCTAGTTTTATTATATAGGAGGAAGTTAATAAGTCTTTTCTATGTCTTCTAGACTAGCCTTTATTCTCCTCTTTAGTCTTAGGCAGTAATCCTCTAGTTTAATAACTTATTTTAATAGTAAGGTTTAGCTTTTTACCCTTAAGCTACTATAGCTCTATATATATATAGTCTTCTAGTACTTCTTTCTAGGCTAAATAGCCTTTTTACCTAGAAGGTAACTAGTTTTAATCTATATAATATTCCTTTTACACTATTATAAGGTTATTATTTATTTAGATATAAATTATATCTTTAATTCTTTCTCTTAATAAAGATTAGCTAAAAGTATTATATAGGTACTACTTTTATTTTTATAAAGTCCTCTAGTAGTTAGCCTTTTATATATCTTTACTTATAATAATAGGTTTAGTAACTAGCTCTAGATCTAGTGTAGACTTTAGTAATAGAAGATTTCTTTTATAAGTTATATTAGTAATATAGGTTCTATAACTTTATTAGTTAGTATATTTACTTTAACTATTATTTTAGAAGGGTTTTTATTAAAGGATCTATTAGATCTATAATACCTAAAGCTTTAAGTACTATATTTAAATTTATAGAAGGTGTCTTAAGCTTAATAATTTCTTATATAACTTTTAGTTTAATTATAAGATAAGAATCCTCTAGAGTATAGAACTTTATTTTATTAAAAGTTATATTTTAGATAATAAATACTTAATAAAGTAATAAAACCTAAATCCTATATAGGTTATATATATTTAATATATAACCTACTAGGTACTTAATATACCTTAGGGAACTACTTTAAAAAGCCTTTCTTAATACCTTTCTCTTTTTTACACTTTAGAGGATAAGTATAGTAACTATATATATATAACTAGCCCTAATATAGACATAGATCCTAGGTTATACTTATATTTAAAGTTAGCTAATACTATCTAAAATATTATTAGTACTAAGCTTCTTTTACTTTAACTAAGGATTTCTAGTTATTATGTTTTTAGAGGCTTATACTAATAACATAGGCTACTACTATTACTACTTTAGGCTATAAATTAGTTAGTAAGTTTACTATAGATATTATCTTAATTAAATAAGTAATAATTTCCTAGCTAGCTCTCTTATCCCTTTAATAGGTTCTTTAGTATAAGGTAAAAATAGCTTTACTTCTATACTAAGTTCTTATATCTACTGTTTATAGAGAGTATAGCCTTATATACTAATTATAGTATACTTAATATCTTGTTAGATCTTATAAATTAATAGACCTTTTTGCTTTTATATCTACTATTTAAATAGTTAAATTACTTTAAAAACCTAGTTATAGGTCTTATTAACTCTTAAGAAAATAAATAGCTAACCTAAATATTTATTTTAATAATAAGTATCTAGCTTATATTATTAAAGCTAGTTAGATAATTAAATAAGTCCTATAAAATATAATAGTATAGTTATATTAACTTTACTTTAATATTTATCTTAAAATTACTTATAAGGTAGGTAGTAGTATAATATTTATATTTAAGTTATAAGAGGCTTATATCTTAACTCTATATATATTTATAATAAGTTATTAAAGTATATCTAGTCCTAGATATCCTAAACAAAGGTACTATAGTATTATATTATTTATCTTATCTCCCTATATATTATATAATAGTCTATAGTAGTAAAAAGCTAGTTAAAAATAATAAATACTTTAGTACTACTATATAGAATAATAAAAGAATAAAGTTATATTAGAGAAAGACTAGGTTAAATTTCTAATAAGGTAGTAAATTACCTTATTCTTCTTAAGTAACCTAGAGTATAGTATATAATCTAGACTATAGTACTAAATACTTACCTTATATAACCTTATTTTTATAATAATATTTATATAGAAGTTTTTATATAGTAAATATTATTTAAGATAAATTAATTAGTCTTTTTTTTTAGTTAAAAGTCCTTTAATAACTCTAGTTCTTTTCTTAGTAACTAAGAATAAAGTAATCTTACTTAGACTATCTTATCTAGACCTATATTATAAACTAAAGATAGCTTAAGAAGGCTTAAGTTATTAACTAAGTATATAGCTCTATATATATTAAACACTATACTTTTAAAGAGTATATAAGGTCTATTATAGCTATAAAAAAATATTTATATAAGACACTTTCTAGGTTATACTAGGATTCTAGAAGTATAGGATTAATAGTAATATAATTTATTATAGTAGATCCTAAAGTAAAGCCTATTTTCTTAGACTTTTTTTTCTTTATATTCTTTTTTTAAAGTTTAATACTTTTAACCTCCTTTAGTAAGTAGATCTATTTAACCTTATTAATTAGTATATATAAAACTAACTATTATTTATTTTCTTTAGCTATTTATAGATTTTTACTAATTCTTTTAGAGTTTAGTTAAAAGATACTTAATAAAAAATACCTTATAGTATAAATTTAACTTATAAATAGTTACTTAGTATTATTATTATAAGGATTCTATAAAGTAATCCTTTATCCTAGGCGTAAGTAACTTATTATTACTATCTAAATAATTTACTAGCATTATATAGACTTTAGTTAATTTTCTTTTTATTTACTAGTTGCTCCTTATAGATTAGTACACTAAAAGTAGCTTTATATATATAAAGTAAGTAAATTTCTTTATTATTTATCTTTTGCTTAATAACTTATTCTAAGGTATTTTTACTCTAAGTTAGTAAAAACTAAGTAAATACTACTCTAAGAAAAGTTTTTATAGCTAAGGTTCTTTACACTTTAGGTATTTTATATTACTTAGCCTAAAGGTAGTACTTATACTAATCTATATACTAAGAGGTAGAATTTATATTAGTATTAGCCTTAGCTAATATTACTAAATACTTTTCTTAAACTATTATAACTATAGTAAAGTTATTAAGAGTATAGTACTATTTTAGAACTCTTATAAGAGCCTTTAGTAATATATTATCTTTAAGTTAATATTTACTTAGTATTTTTTATCTAGGAGTTCTATATATACTAGTATAAGTAGTAATAAATTAACTATTTCTTAGACCTAGGCTTTAATTACTTTATATATATATTCTTTCTTTATATAGCTACTAAGTTCCTTTTTTATATTAAGAGTATAAAGCGTTATTATATTTATAATTACTAAAGTTACTTTTTAATTATCTAGCTTCCCTTTATTATACTTTTAGAGCTAGTTATTAAAGGATTAGAAGTCTAGTTAGTTAGTAATATTTACTTTAGAATTACTATCTAGATTAATATACTCCTATACCTTTTTACTTTTAGTATAGTATTTAAGAGTAATAAACTATTTAGGCTAATTTTACTTTATAATAAGCTTAATAGACTTATTATAGTTAGTTATCTTATTAGTTTTAGAGGATATTATTTTTTAAAGTAGTTAAACTACTTAGTAATAGATTAAAAGAGAGAGTTTTAGAACACTAAGTAATTATAATATTTAAGGGTTTTTTATATAGAAGCTAGGCTTATAACTATAATAAACTATAGTGTCCTAATATTTATAAAGAGAAGTAGTTAATTTTCCTAAGTCTAAGTACAAGAGAAAACTTGCCTAGAAATACTCTTCCTAATGTAGGTCTTATTAGTTAGAGGTACTACTCTATAGTGTCTTTAACTAGAACTAGCTATATAAAGCTGTCCTAGCTTTATAATATAGTAGTATTATTAGTAGTCTATTTATTCTTTATTACTATAAACTTTTATCTATTATATAAGGTAAAATCTAGAGGGAACTACTACTACTAGACTATTTTACTCTTATATATAACTAAGGGATAAATAAAAATACTTTTAGTAAATATATACTTAATAATAAATACCTAGGTATATAATCTAGGCTACTTTTTTCTTATTACCTTTATTTTAGCCTTACCTAGTATTAACCTATTATTACCTTTACCCTTAAGAATACTAGTCTTATTTATATTATATTTATTAGCTAGTTTAATAGCCTAGATATAAGGTATAGTAAAATATTTAAACTAGTTCTTAATAACCTTAGTAGATGCCTTATTAATATACCTTAAATTAATAAATTAATTTTTCTAGACCTTAATAGATAAGTTCCTTTAAATAAAGCTATTTACTTACCTTTTGCCTAGAGGTTAAGTATCCCCTATAGTATAGAGGATATAATAAGTAAAGTCCTTTAGTTATTAATAGGTTAGTAGTAGCCTAAGGTTAGCCTAGCTAGTTACCTAAGTAGCTAGCCTAGCCTCTTAGGTAGTTAATAGTTACTAGAGATCCTTAAAGGTAATTAACCTTTATTAATAACTATTTATATAATACTAAAGTGTTAATTATAGTATACTCTATTGTCTAGAGGTAACCTAAGAAGATATACTATTTTTAATATTAGTAAGTGCCTCTTAGATCTTATCTTTAGTATATTAGGTTATAGTATATTAAAGAGTATATCCTAAAAAAATAAAGTGATTTAATAAAGAATAGAAAATGTTGTGATAGTTTGAAGTTAGAGGTTATCTAGAAAGTCGGTGGCTGGGCGGCATTTTTGGGGTGGGCCATATGGGTGGGGGGGCCATAAGTGGGTGCTTTGACTTAACCACCAAGTCCACACATGACACACTTTCTTAGCCTAATATGATTCTAACACTATTATCATCGAAAAGCCGCGCCTGCTGTCGCCGGCGTCATCGCTGTTTGGCTATCACAAGATGAGCACAAAGCCCGCCTTCAGGTCCCGGGCCAGGTTGCTGCGAATGTCAAGAAGATGGTGCAGGATCTGGCGTACCCCAGATTCCAAGGCGGGCCGGCTGTGATCTGGAACGGCATTGACCCCCGTGGACTTGCCTGCTCGGCCAACGCCAATGTCAAGCGCCAGGCCCAGGCGTAGCCGCGGGCGGAAGTTGCTCGGCGGTCTCTAGCATTGCCTCTTCCCTGCCATCGGCCACGACTGCCACACCCGCACCCACCTCAGCCCCTCCACCGACTGTCTCGGCGCCGAGCACAGCGAAACCACCTCTGCCTCCCAAGCCTCAATGGAGTGAAAATCCGGCAGGCTTCACGAAAGCGTTTGAGAAAGATGGTGTGGCTAGCGCGTATTATGATGCCACTTCTGACAGCGCAAGTGAGGGCGTCACGGACAATATTGAACAATGGTGCCTCGCCAAGTGCACAGGTAAAGATCCCAGATATGTGTTACTGTGAAGAGAATTTTGACATGGCTGACTTTGAAATCGCTCACAGGGTCCTGCGTCTCGTTGTTTTTGTACAGGGAGTTGCAACTCATTAATGACCAATACAACATTTACTTCATCTGCAACCAGTAAGTTCGATCGCTTGGATGTTTTGCGGAGAGGAGACAGCTAACAAAACTGGACAGGTACAACCAGAAGTGGTCAGACAACTTTGTCCAGAACGGTGTCAGCTCAGCGGATTCCGCAGTTGTGTTTACGTGAGCTTCCCCTGCATACACGGATCGACTGCTTGACTAACCTCCCTCAGTAAATCATGATTGGCAAACGATGCACATGTTGAGTAAGGTGGTCTGATAGTCATGATGGAGCCATCTGTATTATTATGTTGAATGACGAATTCTCTTGTTTATCCGTTTAGTGATACATTCCCGCCGTATCTTATGCTGCCCTGAAGCCCATTTGAAAATGCGAAACTATGGCATTGTTTGTCTGTGAACCGGCTGAAGCGCAATGACCATGGTGAGGATGATTGATTTACCGGTGTCTCCTGGCGTGCCGCTCGCTAACGCCTCTCCTAGGTCCTCATCTTGGCCATGGCCGTCAGTTTTGGCATCGACTCCTGGATTGAAGGCGGCGTCGTCACCTTTGTCATCCTCCTCAACGTCGTCGTCGGCTTCTTCCAGGAGTTTTCCGCCGAGAAGACGATGGATTCGCTCCGCTCCCCGAGCTCTCCGACAGCCAGCGTCGTCCGCGACGGCAAAACAATGGTCGTGCCGTCCAGCGAGATCATCCCCGGCGACCTGATCGAGATTAAGACAGGTGACACCATCCCCGCAGACGTCAAGTATCATATGACATTGATAGCCCCCCGTCGAGACCGAAGCAAAGCGACTAATGATGTTTGCAGGCTGATTGAGGCCGTCAACTTCGAGACCGACGAGGCTCTGTTGACCGGCGAGTCCCTCCCCGTTCGGGAGAATGCAGGTAGCACGTTTCTAGAAAATACCAGAGAGGCGGCGACGCGTGCGGATCGATCGTCCAGGCCGGGCAGGTGTTGAACAACAGCAAGCCAGCCCTTGCCGCGTTCCTTCAGGTCGCCTCTCTCGCCAACTTCGCCACGATCAACAACAAGGGGGATCAGTAGGTTGCGCGCGGTGACCCGACTGAGGTTGCTATCCAAGTCTTTGCATCACGTTTCGGCTGGAACCGTCTGCGTCTCACCACGGGCGAGACGCCTGAATGGAGCGAGATCGCCGAGGTGCCCTTCGACTCAGATGCCAAACGCATGTCCGTCATAATGAAGCACAACCCGACCGGCGAGTATCACGCCCACACGAAGGGCGCCGTCGAGCGGGTGATCCAGATCTGCAAAAAATCCACCCCAGAGGACTCGGGAAAACTCGCCGACGTCACGCCCGAGTTCCACGAGGAGATCCTCCGCAACATGGAGGCCCTCGCCGGCCTCGGCCTGCGCGTGCTCGCGCTCGCGAGCAGACCCTTCGACAACAGCACGCCCACCAAGGGCGACAAAGTTGAGCGAGCCTCTGTTGAGCGCGACCTTGTCTTTCGCGGCCTCATTGGTCTACATGACCCCCCTTGCCTGGAGTCCGCTCCTGCCGTCTGGTAGTGTCACGAGGCTGGCATCTCGGTGCATGTGCTCACTGGCGACCACCCGGAAACTGCAAAGGCTATTACTATTGAGGTGGGCATCCTACTATCCCGCATGGATTGCGTTGTGCGCAACGTCGCCGACGCCATGGTCATGACGGCGTCCCAGTTTGATGCCCTGACCGATGACGAGGTCGACAGGCTGCCTGTTCTCCCACTTGTCATCGCGCGATGCATCCCCAGCACTAAAGTCCGGATGATTGAAGCCCTCTATTGACGCAAGAGGTTCTGCGCTCTGGTATGCTGTGTGACTTATGTATTACTCGGTAGGCCTTCGCTAACATAATATCAAGACTGGCGACGATGTCAACGACTTCCCTTCCCTCTGTCGCGCCGACGTCGATATTGCCATGGGATAGTCAGGGTCCGATGTTGCTAAGGACGCTTCGGATATCGTCCTGACCGACGACAATTTCGCCTCCATCGTCACCGACATCAAGGAGGGTCAGCAAATCTTCGACAACATCCAAAAGTTCGTGCTCCACGTCCTCACAGAGAACATTGCCTAGGCCGGAACCCTACTTGTCAGCCTCACCTTCAAGGACGCGAGAGGGCTGTCCATCTTCCCGCCCACGCCCGTCGAAATCGTCTGGATCATCATGGCGACCTCAGGCATGCCTGACATGGGCCTCAGCTTCAAGCAGGCGATCCCCAACATTATGCGCCAACCACCCCAGTCACTGAAGACAGGCATCTTCAACGCCAAGTTCCTGGTTGACATGGTTGTCTACGGCCTGTGGATTATGGCCCTCTGCCTCTCTAGCTTCTCGCTTGTTGTCTACAGCTTCGGCGATGAACGGCTTGGGGAGAACTGTAACGGGAGCCACAATGAGACCTGCGACATCGTGTTCCGCGCCCGCGCCACAACGTTCGCCTGCCTAACGTTGTTCGCGCTCTTTCTAGCGTGGGAGATGGTTAACATGCCATGCGCCGCTTGTTGTTCCGCATGCAGCCCGGGTCCAAGAAGTACTTTACCCAGTGGATGATTGACGTCCGGCGGAACAAGTTCCTGTTCTGGGCCATCATCATTGGGTTCGTCACCCTGTTCCCGCTGCTATACATCCCCATCATCAACACATCATCGCCGCGGCTCTCTTCTTCGACGGTGTGGAGTCGTGGAAATGGGCGAAACGGGTCTACTTCAGGAAGCAGAGCCGCAAGACATTAGGCGTCGCGTGGAAAGACATGGACATAGAGCAGAGGGTGTTTGGAGAGTACCTTGGCGGCCCCTCCGACGATGACCACCACACCGAGGTCGGCTACTATGACCCTGACATGGAGAAGAAGGAGGGATCGGGGAAATGAGGCATGTGTAGGGATTCGCATGTCCACTTACAACCCTATTGGCAGTAAAGCGCTGGGCCGTACTTGCAGTGCAGGAGACATAGTAAGTCGAGGGTCATAAGATCAACAACATGGACCCCTTTGCATAAACAATCCTTTCGATGTGTGAATGAATGTTGTGCTACTAGCTGGGTCAATAGTTTTCCTCGTCTATGTAGTCTGAGAATACCTTCTGATGAGCTTATACCCCTCGGTACATTCTCGTCATTCCAACATTGGCATGACGGCACTGCTGGGTTTGCCAGTGTCCTGTCTAATCGAACACGCAGAAAAGCAAAGTGTTGATTTACTAGGCTTTGTATTAATCCTGATATAAAAGCCACCGTGTTCCTTCTGAGTTCATGAATAAACAGGATGACGACAAAATCATGCTGTTCGTCCGCAGAGGACACAATTCACTAAGAATTGTGGTTAGTTATCTTGACAGTAAGCATTGATCAGGAGCAAAACAATATCCTTGCAAGAAGAACGGCGTTGCCGTTCGTAAATGTTCTGGTTTAATATATACTTTGGTCGTGCTGCAGCGAGCCATAAAGCCTGCGACGCTGCAACCCTCCCCCGAACGCTATTTACATAGAGCCAAGATCCCGGCTGTTATTCGACACCAAGAGACGCCGTCAGAGCTCGGATGTCTTCCCTTCTCAGACCTTTGTCACTTTGAATACGGCAACGTCGTTCTTCTCCAGCTGCGCGCTTACGGAAGTGCCGGTTCCCTGCTTTCCGGTGAGGAGCTCCTTCCACGCAAAGGTACCGGAGCCGAGGCCGGGCACATCGGAGAAGTTGACGGACATGGTGGCGGCGGCGGTGCTGGCGACGAGCGCAACAACGGTGCCATCGGAGAGAGCGCCCGCCCAGTATGGGGGCATGTTGCCGCTCCCGGGGTTGGTGGTGCCGCGGGGGGTGAAGGTCGTCGCCGCGACACCGAGGGAGTCTTGGTTGACGGCTAGGAGGTCCTGTGATTATGATGAGCGACCTTTCGGGCTGGAAATGGCTGGCCAGGGGCCAATCACGGATAATCAATGTACCTTGTTCGTGACGAGCGCGATCTGCGCACTGCTCAGTTTGCTGATGTCGGTTCCCAGAATGATGGGCGACTTGGCAATGGCCCAGATGGCAAAGTGAGTGCGCTCTTGGGCCGCTGTGAGCTTGCCGTTACCGATGATCTACAGAGTGAGCAAACGAATCAGCCAGGTCTATCAACAAGAAGTCGAGCGGAAAGATGAGGGAACGACAAGAACAAGAGATAAAGTCCGCACCATCATGTCGAGGTCGTTGAACGCGTAAGGCTTGGAGTACTGGGCAATCGGCGCCGCCCAGTTGGCAATGTTGACCACGTCCTGCCACCCACCCCAGTTGTCGGTGCTCATCCGCCACATCTGGCCGACCTGCGCGCCCCAAGTCCAAACCTGATCGTAGCCCCAGTTGCACAGCGAGTAGAGGATGGGCCGACCCGTCGCCTTGAGGGCGTCGCGCATTGTCTCGTACCGCGGACGCGAGTTCGGCGCCTGGTTGTTGGGGCACGTCTGCGGCGGGCCGGCCAGGTTGCAAGGGGTGTAGCAGTTGTCGTACTTCCAAAAGTCGACACCCCAGCTGGCGAGGAGCTTGGCGTCCTTTTGCTCGTTGCCTTGGCTCCCTGGGTACCCGGCGCAGGTCTTGATGCCGTTGTCGCCGTACAGGCCGAACTTGAGCCCCATGCTGTGGATCTGATCGGTGACGGCCTTGATGCCGTTGGGCCACTTAGCCGGGTCCGGGACCAGGTTCCCCGAGCTGTCGCGCTGTTTGGTGGACCAGCAGTCGTCGATGTTGACGTAGGTGTAGCCGGCGGCCTTGAGTCCACGACTAATAAAGTTCTGGGCCGTCGTCAGGGCGACGCTGGCGCTGGCGGCATTGCATCCTCCTTGGTTCTGGATCGAACGGAAACAATAATCAGCACCCCTGTAATGATCATCCTAAGAGAATACAACACAGAGGGGAGACACTTACCCACCCGCTCCAACCCAGAGCTGGCTTTTGGCCGACACTCTGCTGGCGAGTTTCGAGGATCAGGGGCCCGGCAGCAGCCGCAACGGCCAGGGATAGGAACGACGGGATGGTGGAATGCATGAGGGCTGGTGCTTTCGTCTTATATTAGCAGGGGTCAGGCTTGTAAGGAATTGTAGTCGCGCCGTTCAGTTCCTGATGTCTGTGGACCATGGACAATATTCGACGGTGCCATGCTAAGCTTTTATATATCAACTTGGTTCTCGGCGTTGTTGCTTGTTTACTATTCGATCTGCAGCTTATGCCGGTGGAGACGATCTCCACCGCCTTATTTCGCCGCTGTTTGGTATACGAGGCACTCGGGGTTAGTCTACACTGGTCAGTTGACCCTGGGTTTAGACAGGACTGACCGTCTGCCCGGCAGTGAACCTGGCGTGAATCTGCCCCAGAGTGGAGATAAATCGCGCGGGGCGCGTCAGATAGATCGCATGTCCATAACTCGACTGGCTCGCTTCTATCGAGCTGGGTGCAAGGTATCCCCAATGCCGTATTTCGGTCACTGTACCCTTCATGTTTCCATATTGTTCGTCTTTTTGGTACACTAATCGAGGTATACAGGCATAGGGAAAAAATTTCCCCTCCATTCAGGGATAAACCCGTTCAAAAATGGTACGCTAGACAAGCAGTCATCGACCTATCAGTTCATCGCATGTTTGTAATAGAGTAGTATTCGCGGGGGTTCTAGTGTAATTACCGTACGCCTTACCCCACACTCGGCAGTATTCAAAGCCGGACAATGTCTACCAAGTATGGGGAGTATTAATGGCGTCTTGTGCACACCAGCGACTAGGCTCTGGCTCTCGATTCGAGTTTCAACGCGGCTCTCATGAGCGAGCGTCGGCACCGAAAAAAGACTCGGCCTGGGAATTTTGATTGAGGCCCTCAAGTAAACAAGTACACGGGATTCATTCCGGTAGATTTAGAATGTACCGTGGACCAGCATGGTTCGAGAACGTGAAGGTTTGAGCGAGTAATTAATTCTAATTAATTAGCATCCATCAAGGACTGTAACGAACCCCAACTTTTCTTCTATTCTAAGCGATTGACACTCGTACTTCCCTATCTTCGCTAGGGCTTAGCCAACCACATCATTGGCGCGGATGCACTGCACAAATGGACAAGCAATATGACACTGACCAGTTCTTCGCTGTCAGTGATCTGCGCTCAGTCACATGTTGACAGTATATGGCGCCCGCGACCATGAACTACTTGCTTGAACAGTTTACGTGTTATTCCTTTGTATTTATCTGACGCATCAGATTCATCGCTAATTTCGTAGCCCTTGTGGTATTGGCGCGGTTCTCTTATAGTTCACTTACTTTCTTCATGTTTCCAAAGGCCGTCGAACTCCTTTCCTTAAGTGGGATCACCTTTAGTGGGGCTGTAGGTCGACACGAAAGGAGAGGGCTACTTGAACCCTTCGACAATGGCTAGTCTGCTCCCATGCGTAACGTCAAGTATGACCTCAAAACCAAAGTTCCATACTAGCTTTGGCCAACGGTTGGAAACAAGTGACTCTGGAAGTATGATTAAATAGCTCACCAAGCTATCACAGGTATTCCTCCACCAGCAAACAGCCGTCTTCGTTCTCCTGTATTTTTATCTCCGATTGTTGCATTGGCTCGTTTTTCTCTTTAGCATTTACTGGCTAGATCAGGGTATCAAGTACAAGAGCGATGGCTTCTCTTCATTACTGGCCCTTGCCGTAAGGCGCCACAGTTCTATTGACGCAGCTAGCGGTAGAGTCTATACCAGACTATCCTGCCGCACCAATCCTGGAATCGTTCCTTTCTGCAAATTTTGCATTGCAGGTCCCACAGTAAACATTTCTGGCAGGATTATATGACCTTCAAGTCCGTCGCCATCACAGCGCCGATTCACGACATAACTACCCTTAGATGCCTATCAGTCGCAGTTTCGGCTCGGAGAAGTGACTGCCTAATTCCTACCCAGTCATCAATTTGATAATCTGGCGATTCGTTCATGCTTTCAGTCATCCTCGCGGCACCACCTCCAGGTTGTTAGTAGCCTTGCTAAAGCTGCGGAGGGGGAGGGAAGGTGGAGAACTAGTGCATGATCGACGGAGAAGTTGGTGCGGAATCGGTTTCCCGAGATTAAAAGAGAGACCGTGCCCCATGTCGATTCTGCATTGGATCAATGTCACAGCGAGCTGCCGGGCTGAGGTAACTCCATATGCGCGCCTCTTTGCACAAGGCTAGCAAAGGCAGGGAACCAGGGCCTCTTCATGGCCAATGAACATTAATGGTTGTAGCCGCTCTAAGCCCCCATAAACGGTCGAGTTCAGTTCACCCGGTATATATATGCTACCATAGTATGGAAAAGACCGATACGCAGCACCTCTGACCTGTACTACGTCTCAATATATTAATACTAGTTATTTAATAATCGATAGCGCGGCCAAATATGTCCAGGCTAAGGGAGCCTTTTCAGGGCAGCACCCGGTAGACGGTATGTCACGTGACCATCCAGGCCCGGCTGCATCACCCGTATGCCAACAGTTATATAATAAATAGTGTATATATGTTGGTCTGGTCACGTGGCCACTGCTAGCTAGATATCCAGCCTCTTCACCTTGCCAGCCAGTAGTCCTTTTCCTCTAGCTACACATCACCAATATCAATGGATATTGCCTCGTTGCTCACCCACAATATATAACTCTTTTACACCCTCTGAACTCTTACTCTACAGGCTAGATACCCCCCCTCCCCCCCGAGAACTTAGTATACCCCCCCGTGAATTGGATCCCCATCTGACCATGCCCTAATGGAAACCAATGCCGGAACGAATCCGGTTCTGACTATGGAAGTCCTAACTATCAGGCTGTTTAGGTTTACTACCACTATTGCCTCTGCTATGCTAGCGGTTATCACCAGCCAAACCGGCTCCAAACATCGAAAGCATAGACTCCAGCTTGGTATGCTCCTATGCCTGCCAATAACCAATATGATTTTATATGACTCATCAGAGAAATGAGCGTTATAGTGTCGCAGGAGGGAGTAGTACTCCGACAAATGTTATAAGCATCCAATCTAGAGTTTGCAGCACCATTGGCCAGCTGGACGACCATGCAGGCGAGCTTTTGACTTTGGTTAGCCTGGATACGTAAAACATGATTGGCAACCCTATCGGCTTTGTCTCATACATACACATGTAGGACCATCCCTTGGCTGGAGATCCCTTTGAGAGATGCCTGCGTTCGCTTCTTGGTACAAAGCGTTAATAGCCAAAAGATCCAAGCTTAGGAAGTAGTTGGCCTGCCATGCTAAATCGCGAGTGGTATCGTTGAAGCCCTCGACGGGGTCGTACACGAGGGTGGTGCCGTTCAGAACAACATGATCGTCTACTCGCACGACGGCAGCTCTTACTATCCCAAGCGAGAGCAAGGAAATCATTGTAACAAAGATGGTGAAGTAAGGAGCCATTCTGATGGTTGCAAGCGGCGATTAGCTGTAGAAACTTGGGCCTGGAATGAGAAAGATGACTGAGAATGCAGACGCAGAGAAATACTCTAGGGGTCTGATACAGATGGATAATAGTTGTTGGTAACTTATAGCATCCTTCTTGGGGAGGTTCTTACTTACCTATATATCCTCTTGTGGCCACACTGACCCAGAAGAGAGGAGCAGTATACCACTAGAACCAGCTAGCTGTTTACAGATACTGACGAGGTGCTATCCACACCCCCCTAAAGGAATTGCCTAAGCTAAACTACTGCGCTACGCCTATACGATGAGTAAACGATCCGCATAGACAAGAAGGCAGTGTTACCAGGATTCTATGGATCGGCAAGGTTGACTGCACTACCGTACCTACCTCCTTACGCTCGAGGATAGGAGTTATGTTCTTCCACACGTCAGGGCCGGGTCTCTGATCTAATGCCAGCATTTCAGCAGCCTTTTAGCAGCTTTTTAGCAGCTGGTTTACCAAGAGCCTAATCGGTAACTCCGAAAACTCTTACAAGTTCGGACAAGGACCAATAACATAGACCAGTGACTAGCTATGAGTACTATTAAAACTCGAACTATACTACACTAGGCCTAAAACAGGAGGATACATTATAAGTATAGTATTATTGTGGTATATCCTCTTCCTTTGACAGTACTTAAAGGTACTATTTGGACTTTAATATAAATTACTACGTTAATCTAAATTAAGGTTGAAATACGAGGCTACGGTCTAGGTAGCTGTTACTCTATAGTAATCATAGCTTGCTTGTACTTAGTTTACGTTCTTAGTCCAAATCCAAACTTACAAGATTCATCAGAGTTGCCGATTATCCGTAGGCTTTAGTATAAAATACTACTTTAATCCGATTCCAAAGTTTAAATGGTGGGCTGCGGTCTAGGCAGCCGTCGCTCTGTGTAAGTACTGCGCCACTCTAACTAGTCATGGGCCTGTATGTTGTGGCTGGCATAAGGGCCTACCCTGGGCGAGTAGAGGTAGAGTTTGGAACACATGGAATTCCTTCACCTAGCAGAACATTTAGCTAATGAAGTCCCTCAAGCAAGAAGATCGTATTTCTAACGAGTCCTTGCTATGTAGATGTGGGGTATAGTTACGTTATAGCTCGTAACTTGTTGTTTTAAAATAGTTCGGTCTTCCATTCGTATTAAATCTCTCTTAAATATAGCATGCGGAAAAATAGAAATTTGCTGCAGTGAAATGAAACCATGGTTGAGACGAAGGTCGGGTGCATATGAGTGATCTAGACCTGGCTTATTGACTCTAGGTTCCTCGGTCATGTCCGCAAGCACCCCCGGGCTGGAGTCACGTCTTCACGGCCCGAGATTTTGGGAAAGCTGTACAGGCTCACCAAAAGAACCCCCATCCTCAGATGAGGTTATACCCCAAAGCGGCTACCCTATGAGCCACTACGACGCTTTCAGGTCGACCATGAGTGGGCCAGCCATTAGTTGGGAACATTTAGCAAACGGCTTTTTGACTGTCCGACTTCAATTTCTATCTGATCTCTACAAGGTAGCTCGCATACCTAATGACATTTACCCATTGAATGTGCAAAAGCACTTGCTCAGGCCTCCTCCCCAACACCAGACCCACCAACCTTGACGTGTTGATCAATAAGTCTTGCATTTCCAGCTCCAAGCGCCAGAATTGCAAGAGGCATATGACCTGACTCCGACTTTCTCATAGCAATACAAGTCTATGTTGAGACCAAGCTGCTGCCTGGTCGTGGTGCTGACACACGCCCAGTCGTTGCACCCACTCCCGTTCTGAATAGCGTTCCAGTCAGATCCATACTCGCGACCACAGGCGTCCTGCATGTCCACGCCGGTTTCTGCTCTTCTCTGGACGTCTTCAGCTGCTTTCTCTGACTCGCCCACGGAGGGCATCGTAAGGGCCATAACAGGCCTCGCGATGACAGTAGCGCCGGCGATGACGCTGAAAAGAATTGAATGCTTCAACATGTCGGAGGCTTCTGATAGTAAGTTAGTATACCCGCGAGCTACGTAGCGGGGACATGAGGACATTGACAAAACCTTACCTGAGAGAGACTGGTGACTAAATAAAGACTATATGGAAGTGGTGAGGTATGTTAAGGCCGAAAAAACCCAGTTGTTAGTGCTAAGGGCGGTGCCGGAAGACGGAAACTCTGATGGCAGGATATCTATGCTGTACTTATATAAAAGAATCTCCCTCATCACATCCAATCGAAGCTGCATTCAGCGTAGAAAGCTAACCGGTCATTCTTGGACTGCCTATTGCGGGGCGATAGCGCATATCGCAGGCGTACAACCTGGAGGTAATGAGAAGATGGGTATGACCCACATAGTCAGCTCGTATAGCATAGGATAGGGGTGCTATAAGCGGGCCAGGGAGAGCCAACCGCTACGCAAAGCAAAGGCTACGGTAATTATGCCTCTAGCACTACTATCCCCTTGCCCGAACTACATATTTACGCTGGTCGTCACACCTCTTCCTCAATAGTATGTACGACTCAGTCTCTATGTTTACTAAACCTTGTCATGATGCCTTTAATAGATGTCAGCGGCCCGTGTGTCAGCATCGTGCATATCACGGCCTAACTAGTTAGGGTGCTGGCCGGCGTAGCTATATAGTGCAGAACAGGGATGATGATGCAGCTTCCCAAAGCCTTTGCTTTGTGCTACAGTTTAGTTGCCCTGACCTGTGTGTAACACTAAGGCCTCTTATACAATCGCTAGTAAGACTAACTAGAGTAGCTAGAGTAAGTAGTAAGTCACTTTGATTCTCTATAACTTTACTAATAGGGTATTATAGCTACTACCTAAGCAGATTTTATATAGTATACTTATAAGTTAAGGTAGTTAAACTAAATGAAAGAAACGTAAGAGGTATAGTAATGAAGTAATAGTATTATACTATAGCTCTTCCCTCCTAAGGAGTCATCTGCATGCTGACTCATTCTGGTGTTAGTACAAAGGTCATACTGCCTGTACTCTGAGGACGGCTAAACATTCTGGCGACGGCTAAAAGACCTGGCGATTTAACAGCTTTTGCTACTCCAGATCCCTGTTTCTACTAGCACGCCGACCCTTCTCAGAAGCCCATAGTTTAGATTAGACCAGTGGACACGGTAGGTCCGACGAGCCCCTAGGAAACAAATAAACACGATAGGCATCAACACTCAAGAGAACCTATGCAGGGTCATACACCAGCCGACGGCCTCAGTCATACGAATATGGATGCAGTACCGGCGTCTAAGAAAGGAAATTACTTACTGCACAAACCTTTCTAATTATATGTTAACCAGGTTAGTAATCCTTCTCATTGAGATTATCGCCTGAACCTTAAATTGGCATAGGAAAGGGTCGGCTATAAACATGGGCGTATAAAACCTTCCTAACCCCTTCCCATGAAAACGTTCGAAACCCATTCATAAGCATCTTTGCAGACACAGGATTTCCGCAAGCTCAAGGTAAGACTTTTGTAGTACCATTCGTTCTACTTAATAATTAACATCTTTACTAATGTGACCTCGACGCAGTTATCACAATGCTCGTAAACCGCTCAGCCGTCTTAGGTGCTGCTATCAGCTGCTTAGCTCTTGGTGTCTTTGGTTCTCCTACGCCTGGGAGGGGTTCAAATAGTGGAAGTCTGCAGGCTAGTGGCTGGCTCGGCGGCGTCGACGTGAACTTGGCGTGTTCGATCCAGAAGGGCGACGGATGGACGTCCAAGAAGAATGGAAACGGCTGCAACGACTGGCTCTGCATAAAGGACGGCAAGACGGACAGCGTCAACATGAATACTGCCTGTGTTGGGCAGTATTATCTCAATCAGGCATATGCTACATGCAATGGAGGCGTGTATGACTGGGCGTGCTACCTCTGAGCTTGGGCATCATTTGGCTGCCGTTCATCCTAAACAAATCGGCCTGATATTTAGACATTGGGGCAGTCGGACAACAGCCGAATATTTCATACTGATTGGGCCTGACGATAGGGACTTGGTATTAAGTCTTCTTGCTGGTATATGAAGAATCACTTGATCCCGTTCTCCGTGTTGTATATTTTGAAGGGACCACGAAATGTGTTTATGCGTTTACATGCGTGTGAATATGGGCTTGGACGCGAGATGAGGCGGGGCCTTAGTTACTAACTTAATGAAGCTCGGAGTTTTCGGCTGGTACGCATGCAGACGCCTTGTCGGTGCTCTCAAGAGGGCCTACGGGTCACTGCTACGAGGATTAGAAGCTGCAGGCTGGAGACTGGAGGCTCAAGTCGTTCTCCTACTGCAACTTCTTGGTAACATAATTATCCTATAGTATAGCTAGCTTTAACGAAGTAGCTAAAAGTCTCTTGGCTATCTCCCTTGTTCAGGCTTACTATGTTGTATTTTCTGTAATATAATACTCATTGGCTGCAGGCAGATGAAGCCATTATTACGCCCATTACCCCCCCTCCCTTAACAGCTATCTTCACGACGTGCTCTCCTAACCTCGTTTGTCACCCTCTTAAAAAAGCTTGCCTTATTGGGTACTCTATACAGCCAGCCCCCTAGCATGGTCAGCATTCCTGTATTAATATCAATGTGCTGATCCCCTCTAGATCCCACATCTCTCTCACCTGAGACCAAAACCATTACCTCTAATTGAAAGTGCTGGTGCAAAAACCGCAGAATCCAGCCACACTATCCCTAATGGTTGTTCCCCAGATGCCAATTGGGGAGCAAAAGCAGCTGAGCAGTCTGAAAAGTTAACTGAGTGGGACGTTACACTTGCAGCCATAATCTCGCCTTCATTAAAGCGCTAAAAAACAATTACTATTGAGCTAAATAAGACTACTACTAATCTAACTACTTCTAAGGCTATTAAAGTCTTAACCTAGATACCCTAAAACAGGTACAAGTCTTCCAAGCTCTACTTTTGTACCTTTCCTAAGACTCTAAAGACATTAAGTAAGCACAAGATAGACAAGTTTGACTCTAAGCAAGGGGTCTAAAAGGTAGGGGATTAAGGGCCAAGGCTACTAAGGAAAGCTAGCTTAACTAAAAAAGTTCAGTAGTAAGCTGTCCTATAAGAAGCAGCTTCTTTCTAATGGATCTTTACTTCTAAGTAATTAAATAATATAGGTCTTTACAGATGGCAGTCTCTCTTGGGTTGTAGACCTGTGTGGGTGCGGTTAAGGTATGTATGGGCTGGCTGTCGCCGGGGTTTTCGACAGTTTTCTACAAGTCGGCCGAATTTGCTACCTAGGCACAAATTCGGCTGCCCTGGCTCAAATAAGTCCGTTCATATTTCTCAGCTGACCGACCAAGAGGCTCGGCAAAAAGTTGATAGCAGGCATGTAAGGAAGTCAGAGACAAATTCTTGGACTCGGTGTTACGCGCGTTTCAACCCAGGAGATGCGAGGGGGCGGACAAGGAACTGCTGGAAATGAATCGGGATCAACGGGACAAAACAACACAGAAAGTGCTTCGCTGGCTACAGAGACGTCGACCTGGTGTCCAAATTATTGTCTTAATCACAACACCCAAGTTCGACTTCCGAAAATAGAAGCCGAGAGTTAACTTCTGACAATCTACTGGGCTAGTGAATGACACTCATAACATTGAGTCTAAACTCTATTCTCCTTGAGAACAATTCTTGAAAATCGCTAGCATATACGGCGCCATCGAAGTCGTAACGCGTCGTGTGAAGCAACCCCAAACCCTACTTTCTTCAAACATCATTCGCTAACCAACGCCCGATTCTCTACGCCATTTTCTTTTGGCCACCTTAGCGATTCCTTCCGTCCCGCACCTCAGAGCCAGCAAGTTCGCGCGGAGTCCCATCCCAGCCTTCGTCTGGCCTCCCCGGCATCTCATGCATCTCATTCAATCTCGAGAGACTCGAATCCCGGTAGGATGCGTACGGACTGCTTCGATATGTCGATCCTTTTAGATATCCGTCGTAGCCTTCGTCAGGGGCGTATGCGCTGGAAGCAGCCTGCTCAGAGACATTGCCGTCCTTCTTGCGCAGCTTTCTAGTAATCAGCCAGGTGGCCAAGCCCACCACCATTGCAGCAAATGGAATCCCAACACCTAGTCCAACTTTGAGTGCGAGCGCTTCGTTGCCCCCAGAGTCGGAACCATCGGCGGGATCTTGTGTGGGTGCGGAAGTAATAGTTGCAGATAAGTCAAAGCATCCACATTTCGGCACCCCCCACATTTCGGCACCTATTTACACCAAAACTACTCTTTTTCACTATAGCGCTAACTTAATAACCTTAGCCTTAATAATTATAGGAAAATTTATATCTATATATAGTTACTTAAAAGACCTATATATAGCTTATAAAGTCTTTTTACTTAGTATAAGTAAAGTACTAGCTACTTAAAGTTAAAGTAGTAGAAGTGTTAAGGTTATAGTATATTTTACTAGTATTTCTTAACACTTACAAAAGTAGTATAACTTCTTAGTTTTTAAATAAAAAAGCTTAAAACTTTATATAATACTATTTAAGTCTATATATAGTATTATTATTCTTAAATCTTTAATATTTATAAGGTTAATATAAAATAAACTATAATTATATACTTTACTAAGAAACTTTTTATAAGAAAATTTTTAAGTTTATTATTTAAGCTTATATAAGTATATATATACTATATAAATATTACTACTATAAACTATATAGTATAATAATACTATATATAAAGTTTTAAGTTTATAGTATATATATTTATTAAGTTATAGTTAAATATATTTTACTAGTATTTTAGTACTTTCTTATAAAAACTAGTCTACTTTAAGCTATAGTTACTAAAGTAAAGTATAAAAGCTTAATATAGACTTATTAAGTAATTATCTATATAAATTAATTTTCCTAGAATTATATATGCTATAGTCGCTTAGTTATAGCTATTATAAAAAGGGGGTAGTTTTGGTGTATTTTGGTGTATTTTGGTGTAAGTGGGGGTTGCCGAAATGCGGGGGGTGCCGAAAAGTGGGTGGGTTGACTTAACGTTTCTGAGGAACTCGCAGTGGTTGAAGTTGCTTCCATGGAACTCACCACACTCGAAGAAGTCGTTTGGCTGGGGGCAGAAGAGAGCAAAATTCCATTATCGTCGAGAAACACTTTTCTTGCCGAGGAGTCGCAGCACGACTCGCTACCCTGCATGCAGCAGTAGGCGTTGTTACCACAGTCTTCCACTCTTGGGAAAACGTTGGTGACGAAGCCTGTGTTGATAGTTGTCTCATCTGGCAGTGAATTTCATTGTGAGTACGATATAGCCATGATAGTACGCAAATGGCAATGGCAGCCCACTTACTGAACGCGCAAATTTGTGCGCAATTACTCCTGTCCCACGGAGTCGACAGGCAAGGTCCTCGAACCAAGATATTATCCCGAAGGTTTTGACTTTTGCACAGTCGGTTCGGCATACAATCTTCCTTTACTCCGCAGCAAGCGTTGGAACCCTCGCATAACTTCTGATTAGGCCATGCTAATCCACTGTAGCTGTAACAAGTCTCGCCTTGGGAGTGTCCCGTAAACAGAAAAAAACAAGCAAATGGAAAACAGGATAAACCTGGTTGATCTTGACATGATGATAGAGACAGCTTAAAGCTCAAGGACGCTAGCGTGTATAGTCGGCAAAATGCTGTGTAAGGCAAAAAGAAAGGGTATGTCCAAATTAACAGGACGAGAGAGATTGTCAGGGGCCTGGCAGGGTTGGAGCTGGTGGGGCCCTATTAGTCAGCCTATGAGGGATAAAACCCTTCCAGCTAGCAATAGTTAAGGGGTTAGATTTAAATGCTATTATAACACTATACTTACCCTCCGTTAAGTGGCCCTATTGTTGACTTCTTTACTTAGACTAGCTGACCTCTGACATATTTAAATCTTAACCTATCTATAGGGGCTCTAACTATTAAAGCAACAAGATAGCTAAGCAATAGGCTACTATAATAAGATATAATAGGCTTTAATAGGCTACTGCTAGGCTGCCGCTAGGCTACCGCTAGGCTACCTTAATAGGCTATAATAGGCTGCCGCAATAGGCTACCGCTAGGCTACTACTAGGCTACCTTAATAAGCTGCTACTAGGCTACTATAATAGGCTATAATAGGCTACCTCTAGGTTATAAGGTATACTAGCCCTATTACTAAAGTTAGTGTTAAAGAGATATAAAGACATCTAAGTAAAGAGGCCTTACTAGCTAGGCCCTACTAGCAGCAATAGGGGGCCACTAGGGGGGTATACAGCAAGGCTATACCTAGTGTTACTTCTAAATAACCTAGATAATAGACCTCTGCCTAGATAATAGACCTCTAGATACTAGACCCCTAGATACTAGACCCCTAGATACTAGACCCCTAGATACTAAATTCCTAGATACTAGACCTTAGGCAGCTAGGTAAAATAAAATAAGGTAAAGTAAAGTAAGGTAAAGTAAAGTAAAGTAAAATAAAGTAAAGTAAAGTAAAGTAAAGTAAAGTAAAGTAAAGTAAAGTAAAGTAAAGTAAAGTAAAGTAAAGTAAAGTAAAGTAAAGTAAAGTATAAGGTAAAGTAAAGAGTATATAGAAGAGAAGCTACTAGGTAGCTAGGTAAAGTAAAGTAAAGTATAAAGTAAAGTAAAAGGTATATAGAGGAGAAGCTACTAGGTAGCTAGAGAGATAGTCCTATAAACAGTACTACTTTTTCTACTATATAGTAGAGGTTTAATAAAGGTAATAAGGACTAGGTAACAGTAACTAGGGGATAAGGATAAAGACTATAAATAGCTTTATTTTAAAGCTATAAAGGTATAGCTTATAAGAGGGGGAAATATATTAGGGGCCTAGTAGGGTTAGAGCTAGTAGGGCCCTATTAGTTAGCCTATAAGGGATAAAACCCTTCTAGCTAGCAATAGTTAAGGGGTTAGATTTAAATACTGTTATAACACTATACCTACCCTCTGTTAAGTAGCCCTATCGTTGACTTCTTTACTTAGACTAGCTGACCTTTGACAGAGATAGAAGGGAAGTGGAAGAGACAGACAAGAAGGGCAAGACTGCGGAACCTGGGCATTTCGGTGACCAACCAAAGTTTCTCCGCCGCCTGGCCCGTCAGCCTGTCTGGTGGTCGTTTGTTAGGATAGATAATCATCTACCTGTCTTGTTGGTACAAAGTAGCATTTCGGTGCTCGAACACATCCTGCGCGCTCTGATTGCACACCATCCGACGACAGGAGAATCCAAGACGCAAGGTGTATGTAGCCGCCGTCTAGCCTTGTCGAATCTCCGTCTAGACTAGCGCAACGCTATGTTGGCAAGGAATGTATCCGTATGATGAGAATAACGAGGCCGCTGGTCGCGCCTCGGCGACTAAAGAACCTCGACAGGAAGCTGGAGTATGATGAGACAAAATAGCAACATGGCAGAGAAATGGTGAAAAGCGGCCGCAATGAGGACGTGTAATTATGCACTCAGAATGCGATCTCATAAGCGTTCTCCCTTGAGCTCCCACCCCTGTCCCATCCCCTCCTTGGGCGACGGTCAGCCTCTTTTGCCAACTAACCAACGATAAGTTCTGGTTGGCCGCCTGGTTGATCAACATCCCTTTTGACGGAAAATAATTATTCCACAGCCCTTACTACGCTATTACGTTGACTTGTCCGGGTTTGTGGGAATCCTAGAGTAGTAGAACTAGAGCCTCCCTGTTTTTGAATCACTTCGATTGTTCTCACGCGACACATTCGTTACCAAAATCCCCATTTCTCAACTGCTCTTCGTAGTTTCTCCTTCAGAATGCTCCTTGTAGCTATTTCATCCTCACGGATGACAACGACAATCTTTTTCGTCTGTCTTTTATTGATGCTCTTGTACTCATTATCCATTTTCGCACCCTCCTATCATCCTACATCACCCACACCGCCGGTGACGCAAGCGCCATCTCATCCTAAACATACCGACAAGCCCAAGGAGGACTCTCTGTCAATATGGCAGAAGAAGGCAGATTCCATCATGGAACAGGCGAAAGCACTGATTGAGGACCCAATTCAACCCCCTTACAAGGACAAGTTCTACGACCTCGGTCAACGGGTCATACGTGCTCGGGAATGGGTCAAAGTCATTGACAACGCTCCCAAGTCTGCGAATACCCAAGTCCTCGTCGAAACGGTGGAGAGCGCAATTGGATCTTGCTTTCCCTTCATTCGAGATTCTCCGCAGCGTCCGGGTAGCAAGACCCCCTTTTCAGACCTGCGGTCATCGATCATTCCGGGATCGCGGGGCTTCGTCATTCCGACAGGCAAGGGAACCATGAGATATGCGACTCACCTCATTGGCTCACTTCAAGAGATCCTGCGCAGCAAAATGACGATCCAAATAATCCATGCCGGCGACGAGGACTTCCCGCCCGAGGAACGCGCGAAGTTGCAGTCTCGATTTCGCGATGTCCAGTTCCTTGACATCCTCAGTGTCATTAACGATACGACTGTGCAGCTCGCCACAGGCGGTTGGGCTATCAAGGCCTTTGCAGCGCTCTATGCACCTTTCGAGGAGGTGATCCTATCAGACGCGGATTCTGTTTTTGTACAAGTTCCAGAGAAACTATTCTTGGACCCCTCCTACCAGACGACTGGTGCTCTCCTCTTCCACGATCGCTTGATTTGGCAGCATGCTTTCGCCGACCGTCACGAGTGGTGGAAGTCGCAAATCCACGAGCCCAGTGCTACGCTCAACAAATCACTTGTCTGGACCGAGGACTATGCCGAGGAGGGAGATTCCGGGGTTGTGGTCATCGACAAGTCGCGTCTGGATGTGTTGATGGGTCTGCTTCATGTAGCATGGCAGAATACCTATGGGGTGCGTGAAGAGGTCTCCTATAAGTTGACCTATGGCGACAAGGAGACCTGGTGGTTCGGGTTCGAGCTCAGTGGATCAAGCTACGCTTTCGAAAAACACTACGGCGCTATGATCGGCTGGTTCAAGGAAATGGTCAATGACACTGCCCAAAGAATCTGCAGTTTTGTTATTGCGCATGTGGATGTGCGGGATGAGCCCTTCTGGTACAACGGAGGTCTGCTGAAGAATAAGAAGGTTGATCCCAAGGAATATGGCCTGCCGACCCATATATTAGTCGATGGGAAATGGGAAAAGGGTGCAGAACGTACCCAGATGAGCTGCATGGTTGGGGAGAACGTGAAGCCTTTAAGCATGGAAGTGAGTTGGATTTTGAATAGTTCCATCACTTTGGCGCAAAATCTGGACAGGGAGTTTGGCTTTGTTTAGACTCTAAATGGCGTCTTCGGTGACCTGGAATGGGCCGTTATCTTGTGTCATATTGCTATGTAATCATGCCTGCAAGTCACTGTATTGACAACAACTTCAATGTTAAATCACCAATTTGGTTTATCAACACAACCTATTATTATGTTACTCGAGTTATTAACGGGCCGTTCAACGGACAAAAGGTCTTGATGGTCTGTGTTTCGAAGCTTGGCTTCACCCAGTAGACTTCTCATCTTGAGAAGTGCGAGACACGCTGATAAGTCCAGAATGAGAGATCGGAAATAGACAGAGAATCTTTCGAATCCTCGAGGCCATGCCATTCATGCACCCACCACATGACTAGATAAAGAGTCCACAAGACCAACATTCAAGGCCATTACCATATTTTTGGTAACTGGTTATTCTCCCCAATATATATCTATAATGCAGCATTCCACATGCGGATTTCAGAGCCTCAATAATAGTACCATAGAAATGCCGAGATCGAAGACTGAAGAACATGTGATGGAAACATCTAGGCATGATGACTAAGCCATTCTCACCTCATATGACGTATTTGGTGGAGTAACTCGATGTTGGTGCCATGGTCTATTATGCGACCACCTCAGACGTCTCAACCTGTTTTTTTCTCCCCCAAGTGCCGCATCGAGAGACAGTGTCATTTTCCTTGCCTTTGCTAACCTCAACGAAGAATTCACGTCAAGACGAGCAGGTATCAAGGATACGAAAAAGCCAAATCGATTGACCATGCCTTTTTCCTTCTCGTCATCCATCTCCTTTTCCTCCTCAGTCACCCACAACGGCAAGACTGAGGAGAGGCGATGGGCTCGCAAGCACGAATACGGCCCCTCCGGCACTACGATCCGAACTGCCTCAATGCGGACGGGGGAACCAGTGTACCTCGAGCGCCGCGACTGGGACGCCTCAGGTCGCCCTATTCCCCAGGGACGGAATCTCCGCAACGGCGAGTCGGCGAACGCAAATATTGACAGACGCATCGAGGACGTTTCTGAGCAAGAGCAGAGCAGGAAGTCTTGATAAAATCTAGGATCTGGGTCGGCAAACCTGGAGTTTGGGGCAGGGAGGCGTTCATTTTGCAGGACCTACGGCAATCATTACCTGATCAGCGACTTGAATGATGGAGATTTCCAGGAGCGATACGGGGAGGATGGACAATACCAAATCAGATTGCTGGACAATGTATCCTGTTATGACTGAACTACAAAGACGTGCGAATCTATCCTCGGTCCAATCTGCTCGCCAATGCAAGAGTTATCGCAACTGCATTCACGGGACATAATCACGGACGCGAGAGGATTGACTACATGGTGGTCATGACTGCATTAGGTATGCTCCAGTATGCTCCTCTTTGCTCAATGGAGCCATACCAAGTTAAACCTATCTAACGTACAATCGTCTTATTACACATGCTTCAAATCTTGATTACGACCTTGCCAAAGTGCTTCTGATCCCACTGGTATTGGTAGGCGTCCTTGACCTCCTCGAAGCCGAAGATCCTCTTGTCAACAACGGGCTTGATCTTGTTGGCGTCGATGGCTTGGTTCATCTCCTCGAACTGCTGCTTGGAGCCAACAAAGATGCCGCGGACCGTGCAGATGTTGGCGAGGGCGTCCAGCATCGTTGGCTGGTCTTTGGGGTCGTCGCGGTGGGACAGGAAGCCGATGATGGTGATGACGCCTTCGAGCTTAATGGCCTTGAGCGACTGTGTGAGGGTGCCGGGGCCGCCGACCTCGATGATGTGGTCAACACCGACAGCGTCTGGTGTCAGCGACTTGGCGACCTCGCCCCAGTTGGGCGTGTCCTTGTAGTTGATGACGTGATGCGCGCCGAGCTCCTTGAGCTGCAAGCCTTTGGTCGCGGACGACGTTGTCGCGATGACAATGGCGCCAGCGGCGACGGCGAACTGGATGGCGGCCAAGCTTACGCCGCCGGTGCCCTGCGTCAACACGTAGTCTCCGGGCTTCAGCGCCTTGGACTGCAGGCCGTACAGGGCGTTCCAGGCGGTCAGCGGCGCGCAAGGTAGCGTGGCAGCCTGGACCGGGGTGAGAGTCCGGGGCGCCTTGACGAGGCCGTGCTCGGGGAAGACGCCGTACTGGCGGAGGGTGCCGTCAATAGCGCCGCCGAGACCGCTCTTCACACCCAGGGGGGTAATGGGGTTGGCAAGGTGGTTCTGGTTGAAGAGGGTGGCGACGTGGTCGCCCTCTCTGACCTGCGTGACCTTGGAGCCAACGGCGACGACATGGCCGGCACCGTCAGAGGCTGGGACGCGGGGGAAGCTGACGGGGAAGGGGTAAAGGCCCTGGTTAGGTGTGAGTGATACGAGCAATGGGGAATGTATCCAGAGGGATACTAACCTTGGGGATGGCCAAGTCACGGTAGTTCAGGGAGACGGCCTCGATCTGAACGAGAACATCGTAGTCGCCGAGCTTGGGAATCGGGACGTCCTTCTTGAGCTTGAGAGTCTCCCAGTTGTTGCTGTCCTTGTCGATGCCGGTAATGGACCAAGTGTTGGTGGTTGTGGGAGCCATGGCGAGGGTGGTTCAAGGTAGTTTCTTGCTTTTGTTAGAACGTGGAAGTTGTAGGCTATCAAGTCCCAAGTTGGGATATTCAGTCCGCGTTTGGTCGCGCAGTCTTGGCCCTTATACTTCAGCAAGAGAGATTTCGAACCATCGTGGGGTACGAGCTATTTGCTTCGAAGAGTGTCTGCATGACGCAATGAATAATCACACCGTCATATACTGGGTCCAACGATGCGGCATTCATTGACTGGCTCATACTGACTCGCCATTCCTGTTATCCCTGCCCAGGCCCCATCCGGCCCCATCGACTTCCCGCTTTTGCGACCGGACGCTTCGGGATTCGCCATCCATCAAGTCGTCAGTTTGACCGAGGAACACGTGGAAAATGACATGGCAACGCTTGTTTGACCCAAAGGGCCGCGGCGATCAGGTCATGGATGCCATAGATACGCTCTCGTCTTCCCCTGTCGGTAGTGGATAAGACGAGCTCCCTTACTGAAGCCGGCTAGACGCCCCGTTCTTGGTATCCATCTTGTGGGCCAAGAGAAGGAAATCTCTGCCGGCTTACAAATAACCTTTGTGGAGTGCAGCGGCAGTCGAGGGAGGATAATAATAACGGTGAAGGAAAAAGAAACAGGCAGAAGAAATAGTTGCGAATAGCTTCAGGATGACCCGACGAGACTAACAGAGACACACTGGCTCGTTTTCAGC
This sequence comes from Colletotrichum navitas, assembly GCF_030913465.1. NCBI lineage: Eukaryota > Fungi > Ascomycota > Sordariomycetes > Glomerellales > Glomerellaceae > Colletotrichum > Colletotrichum navitas. The sequence continues at coordinate 29,741 of NW_026850672.1, forward strand.
ACATCTTCCATAAGGCATAACAGACTAATGTTCCACACGACTCGAATTGAGAGCTCATTAATATAACTTCTGCTCTGTCGTAGACAAATTGTCAAACGGCTGACAATTTATCGCATGCAATCAGAGTCCTGATGAGTGGCCCAGATAATACTTGGTAAGATAAACTTGAGGTCATGTCAAGAAAACCGCTTGTCTGCATGCGTATAGCCTACGACGGGTAGCAGGTGTTGATCTATGAAAATGGCCGGAATGTTCGAATTCTGTGAAGGGGGCAAAGCGCCTTCACAGTTATTAGTTCTCCAACGGGTTGAGTCGGATGTAATGCCAAGTTACCAGGCAATCTGAAATTCCAGAACCCCTTCTGGCGCCACTCCATAGTCAGAATGAGAGCTAGACTCTGTAGATTATATCTCGCGCCGCCGGCTAGAACTAAATTCGGGAGGACCGGGCATCAGACTCACAAGGGCGGCAGCCCTCAAGCTCGTGCAGAATCTTGCGTCTGAATCCGGAATCTTGGGCTCGGCGTGTTTCGGTGTTCACGGCATCTTGTCTTCTTGTCGGCATAATATGCGCCTCTCCTGCCCCGCGATAACCAATTATTAATCATTAGTTACCAGCATCTGGAAACTCCTCGGTCACCCTGAACTTAAAATCAGGCGCCGGTTCCGGAAACGGAACACCATGTCCATCCATTCGCATTAAGCTGCCGGCGGGTCACCTTTACATTGCACCGTTATTCTAGACCTTTGACAGAGATATTGCGCTATAGAAGGGTTGTTGACCTTTGTTCTTTATCACAGAACCGAACTTCGAAGTCGCATGTCTATGTTTCTCAATCAACAGCGCTTCCTAGCGTCGCTCATGACTTCAAAAAGATGGTGCCGCTCATGACCCGGGTCGCCTTGCCTCCAAGGTGCAACGTCTCAAGCTTGCGCTCGCCGTCGGAGCCCTTCCTGACCTTAACGTCGACGTAGATGTGGCTTCTGCGACCAATCTCGACACCCTGGGTGATCTCGAAGCTGAGTGATTCTCCAGACAGCACGTTCAGGCTCAGGTAACTGGACAGCGCGCAGGCAGCGCTCCCCGTAGCTGGATCCTCCATATCAGTTTCAATCATCCGTGTTCTGATCTTCTGCACGACGCGGCCGTCGATGGTCTCGACCCCGAGGCGCACAAAATAGTATCGCGTCAAGAATGTGTTGCGCCAGCCCTCTTCAAGAAGCTCCTGCTCGTGGAAGTTGATCGGCCCTATCTTGGCCAAAGCCAAAGATTCCAGCGAAGGCAACTCGACGAGGGCAAATGTCATCCCGTTGACGATGCTGAAAACGGGTGCGTTCACCTCGGCCTCGGCGAGCTGCGCCACCGCATCGCTGTAAGGGCCCGGGCCGAGGTCTCTCAGACGTTTCTGGTGAAGGCGGGCGTTGTGGGGGATAACGGCACGGACCGAGTCGGCGCCCGCATCGGTAATGTCGATGGGGCCGGATTTGGCGATCAGCTTGTTAACGCCGCGCGGCTTCAGAAAGACGGCCATACCGACGGTCGGGTGGCCTGCAAAGGGGAGCTCCTGGGTCGTAGTGAAAATTTCGAAGCGCCTCTCGGTGCATGCGGGGTCGTCGTCCTCATGCACGAAGGTTGTCTCTGAGTAGTTGAATTCCCTCGCAATGTCCTGCTTCTGTTTCTGGGTCAGGGTTACAGACGCGGGAATGGTGACAATGGCCAAGGGGTTTCCTTCGAAGGGTCTGTCGGTGAAGACGTCGACGGTGGTGTAAAGAAGCTCCATAATGTGTTTTCTTTGGAACAGTGTTGTGGGCGAAGATTTATTATGGAGAATGTGTCAATGAGGTTCGGGCAACAGCTTCAATAGGCGAGCTTTATAAAAGCTACCGTGCTAGTGAGTTGACGATCAATGAGACGAATGAGTCACTGCGGAAAAGTCTCAGGGCATCATCGGTATTTTGGACAAAACTTAGATAGCGGAGGTAACATGGGTAAAGACATCGTTGTATCAGTACCTTACTAAGAAATGTGTAGGGTTAGGGTTGACTAGAGATTGCTGCCAAGTTGAAAGTCTGATTCACACGATGTACTGCTAGTACCCTCAACCACCAGAATCCATCGTCTTCAGGAGTCGGTAAGCAGGCCTCTTTTTAGGAATGTCGCTGCGTTAGCCACGCCTTTTGCGCCTTGCGTCAACGACACGCTTCTCTACTATCGGTCTCGTCTGGCCTTTCCGACTCGTAAATTCTCATGCGTTGACTTGCCCCACTACCCACATGTGCATCCTCCTATACCGGCTGCTGGCTCCGAATCCAGCTATGACTGGGTTACGATACTAGCTGGCTGGAGACAACCGATGGACTTGTGCCTTGTGAACTAGAACTGATAGGGTATAATTCAGACACTTGAAACACTTATTTCGGGTCTTACTACATAGTTCTTTTCACAAGTGTGACAGTATCGTTGAAATTATTAAACAATACTACAGGCTGCTTTCGCGGATGGTCTCATTTAGACCTAAGTGCATAAAGATGTCTATTGAGAAGTGCTAGATCCTAGATTCCAAAAAGAGAGTATCTAACCTATGTGAGTGTATCCCGATCTCTCTTTGTTCCTGCTCGAAATTGATACAATCATCGAAAGGGTACACTATCTGCCATAGGTCGAGAGCGGGAAGCCTGTCTACGCATTCACGTAGAGCATTAGCTACCGCAAAGTCTCATATGCTTCATGAGAGTTATCTGATGCTAATTGACTATGACAACAACTATAGGCGTGGTGACTAGTTATGGTAGTATGCAAGCAGCTACAGCCTTCAGTCATGTTGAGCACTAAATCCTTCGTCCTTTTAGTCTTAACACACTAGGCGCCTGTGATCCCCCGAACTTCCTATCTGCGTACACAGACCCATTTGATAGACAGTTTGAGCGTTTTTAGGTGCGTGCCGAATGGCAAGTATGACGATCTCCAGGCCGGTCGACGCCAGCACGATCGTCTGCAACCTTGAGGCCCACGAGACCGTCAAGTCAAGCACCTCGAGGCTAAAGGAAGGAGTCAAGAGTGAACCTTGTGGTAGCGCAATGGTCGCGGCGCTTTGACGACTCGCGCAAATAGATCCCCGACCCAGCTTGCTCTCTGAGAATACTGTTGTGGTGCTGCTTAACACGGAGGGGCCGCGCAACTACAATACTCCCTTGAGTATAGTCAGTGATGACGCTACCAAGCTGGAGCAGATTCCCTCTCTAGTCACTTCGTCGAAAACCCTCTGACGGTCGAGTCCCATGTCATCCAGTCGCAAACATCCGGCTCTATTTTCCGCGATTTCGGGAGCGTTATTGGAGCTTATCATTCTGGAACCTCGCGTCACGTCCTCATGGCCGCACCCAAGCATCAGCACCCAAGAGGAGCTTTTCAATACATTCGTTCCCACGTCTCAGGGCCGCTGAGTGAGGCCCCTTTCCCCGGCAACACCGTCATTCTGGTGCGACGCGGCGTTGTTATCCGATGTGGGCGGTTCTTCTGTCATAATAATGGGGTTACGGTGAGAGTTAGGCAGGGGCTAATATGGAATCTTCAGCGAGAAGTAATGAGTTAGTGTTGGTAGTCCTCATGAGGTGGTTTCCGTTCTATGGGGTATCATGAGACGCTTTGTGCGTAGTGTTACAGCAGAAGTAACGGTGTTTACGTAGTAATTTAAATCGAGGCCGTGTTAATGAAAATGAACTCAAGTCGGGCCGTTCCTAACAGAGGTGATGCGGGGAAAAGTCCCGCGATGTTTAATCCAAGCGCCGAGTATAGATGCGCTCCAATCAACGTGTAGTGCGACACGTTGAGGCTTCAACTTCCTTAAAGCCCGTGGCAGGGTTCCCCGCGTTTCTGAAATCAATAATGATACCTACGTCTAGTACTATCCCGGCGGTGATGCTACATACGACATCACCTGAATGACCGCATATGATGTGGGATCAGCTTTTATGTTACGGAGGCGTGTTAATCTCATGAACAAACCTTACATTGGGATGTCACACCAAAATAATTACCCCTCGAATGAAGGGCCCAAAGCATAAAAGACCGCCATCCTCACCACTCCATCACTTGTCTCCCGTCTTGTTTGGCAAGCTTTGGTCATTCTTCTTCCTTCACAATGGTCGCAAGACTAGGGACTATGACAGCCTTACTCGCGGCAGCGGCGTCTCTCCTTTTAGCCCGAGTCGCCACCGCTCAGACGGAAGGGCCGTATGAAGCAACCTGGGAGTCTACCGACAAGCACAATGCCTCCCCCGAATGGTTCCGTGATGCCAAGTTTGGCGTCTATTGGCACTGGGGTGCCTTCACCACACCTGAGTACGGCAGCGAGTGGTACGGCCGCAACGTCTATGAGCCGAATAGCGATGTGCGTGCAGAGCACACGCGGCGTTACGGACCGCCGGAGGAATGGGGCTATCAAAACTTCATCCTGGGGGCGGACGACCTGCAAGGTAATCACGTTGAGTTTAAGCCTGTCCTGGCGAGTGATGGCGGCGCCTTTGATCCCGACGCTTGGATGGCCGTCGTCAACGCTTCAGGTGCCAGGTTCGCGGGGCCAGTTGCCGAGCACCATGACGGGTTCTCCATGTGGGACAGCAAAGTCAACACATGGAACTCTGTCAGACACGGTCCCGGCATCGATCTGGTCAAGCTCTGGGCCGACCTAGTGCGCCAGAGCGGGATGAAGTTCCTCATCGCCATGCATCAAGCCTTCAACACGAACGGCTTCTACGAGTTCGCACCCCAGATGAACGACACGGAGCTGCAGCTTCTTTTCGGCCAGCTCCCCAAAGATCAGGCTGATCAACGGTGGCTTGACAAGCAGCTCGAGGTCCTCGACCACGTCCAGCCAGACATGATCTGGAACGACTTCTCCCTCGACAGCCCGGGATACTGCCAAAACCCAAAGTTCGTGTGCAACATTGGCGAGGCACAACGTCTTGGGTTCCTCGCCCACTACTTCAACCGCGGCGTTGAGTGGGGTAAGGAGGTGCTCACATCCTATAAGCACTTTGACAACGGCTTCCGCAACACGTCGGCGGTCGCCGACTTTGAGCGCGGCGGCCCGGATGATATTGTCCGCCCATACTGGCTGACCGACGATGCCATCAGCGCATCATCATGGAGCTACACGGTCGGTATCGCCTACTACAGCTCGACCCAGATGATCCACTCCTTCCTTGACCGCGTCAGCAAGAACGGCAACATGCTGCTCAACATCTCCCCGACTGCGGCAGGTGTGCTTCCCGAGCAACAGGAAAAGGTGCTTCTCGACATTGGCGCTTACCTCGGGCGGTATGGCGAGTCTATCTACAGCACCCGCGCGTGGGACATCTACGGCGAAGGACCCAACAAGGCCGGCGGCGGCTCCTTCAGTACCCCGCTGACCGGCAACAGCAGTGACATCCGCTTTACGCGCAATAAGGCTAAGGATGTCCTCTACGTCACGGTTCTTGGATGGCCGGCAGACGCCACCGTTTCCATTGCAAGCCTCGGCTCCGGTGCAGGCGTGGACCTTGCCGGTCTCACCACGGTAGAACTGCTTGGCGACTCGGCCGGTGACTATGCCGCCGTCGAGAGCTGGACGCAAGAGACAGACGCGCTCGTCGTGAAGCTTCCGGCAAAGCCGGCAGAGTCCTTTGCATACGTCCTCAAGCTCAACTTCGCCGACCATATTCCCGTGCCACTCATTAGTAACGGCGCGTCCGTTTTCACCGGAAACAACACCAAGGCACCGGGCATGTCCCTCCCACAAGGCGAGTTCCCATCAGTCTTCTTCGAGGACGCCGGCGTGCAACCTAATGACATCCAGACGGTGCAAGTAAGCGCTGGCGCCAGTGTCGAGGTATACACAAGCGCCAACCTTACCGGAGACTTCACCACACTGGGTGCCGGTGAGCACGCCATTGGTCTTCAGTCGGTCGGCTCCATCGTAGTCAAGGCCGCTTAAATGCGGGACATGATCATATACAATTTGAGTACTAGATAGTACCTGAATATAGAAGATGTACGAACATACATGTTAGATTTGCTTGCTGAAAATTTGGGAATGGTTCCAAGCAAATTTCCCATGTCACAGGGTAGGACCATGGATCCTTTAGTACCATAATAAGGCATTGAAGTTACTATTCGAATTTACCATTACTAGGCAGCTTACATATCACGAGGCTTTATGACTCTGCGAGCGCAACGGATATGGCAAATAGACTCGTAGTGAGATAACTTCAAACTATCTAGAAAGGCTTTCTATTAGAAGCAAAAACCTAAGACGAAAGTTACTGCGCTATAGTAGTACAGCCAGCGATATTTCAGACACATCCATCTCGAAGTCCTTTTATCACGAGGATTTGAGTTGCTAAATTAACTCTAACCTAGAATGCCGAGCATTACATAGAGCTTTGGTTTGTTAGCGAAAAGCATTCCTTCCTAGCTGGCAATAGTGGGGAGGCATTGTATATAGACAACTCACGTGACAAGTGGGATATGAGGTGTTATTGTCTGTAATGGCTTACATAGCCATTGCTAGTGTTGTCAAGGCTACAGTATGCAGTGTGATGAGGGGTCGGGGGTGGCGGGTGTTAAGAGTAGGAGCGGCCTAGAGGATATATTAAGAAATTGAAAATCGTGTTCCTAATTTTAATTTTTTTTTTGAAACCAGGGGAATTAAAGTATCTTCAGGTCTTATAAGGAGTACACTTGGCTAGGCGCTGCCTATTATAGTCCGTACAAAGTCGGTGATTATCAGCGAATATCTGTTGTTGTATATTTTTGCCTCGCATGAATTCGAGCTGTTCTCCTTCAACTATTTTGATATTCTTTCTAGTTCATAGCTTTCAGAGCCCCGAAGGGAGTATCGATGTGTTCCCCACGTTATCTCGTCTATTGTATCGTATCCGACCTCATTCTCCCTAGCACGCATGGTGGACGTGGTCGTCGTCGATGGTCCTATAGCTTGCAACGTATTCCGGCCGGTCACCGCCGTCTTGAAGCCTTCTTCAAGCTTATTCTTCCCGACCTCATGATGAAATTCGCTTTGCCTATTTGATTTCATGTACCCGCCCTCCTCACTCGACTTCGAATGGCTGTACATTTCGCTGAACAACACACGTAGCACCGGGATCGAAGAGGCCACTATCGTCACATTGGGTTCCGCTTGTGCCCAGATGAATAGTAGCGATAGCCGGTCTGGAGTTCCCGAGTTAGTAAGTGAAGAAGACGGGTCTGGTGGATAACACCTACACGGAATATCTGCGCCCTCAGCTATCGTCGCAATCTTGACGACCTTGATAACACCGACCAAACCGGCGATGATGCCCAAGCTCATGGCAGTCGCAACACCGATCCTCTCGTGACGCTTCATTCCAAGCCTCCGCATAATTGCCCACGGTAACAGAGACAATGCGAAGTCTACCAGTGCAGAATAGCCTTGAAAGCCGTGTGTTAGTGTGGTCCCTTGTGCCAATCATGAGGCTATCAACGAACCATTCGACACCATCGCCATCACTACAAAGTCTTGGACTCGCCAACAAATACCCGGGATCACAGTTTCATACGTGTCCGCCGGCCAGTCGCAAGCGGCTATCCAACTTGCGACAGCGCCGGTAGCCAGCAACGCGTTCATCGATATGATCAGCAACCAGATAAAGGCCTTGCGTCGTCCAGACGAGATGCGAAGCAGGGTGACAGCAAACGATGTCTTGCTGAGGGCCAACGCAACACTGTTGATCACTATGTTGACGGATGAGAGGGTGTGCATGTGCGGCGTGAGATCGATCGTTTTGCCGAAGCCGAGCCTCGTGAGCTCCGTCGAGAGAGACGTCGAGATGAACAAAAACACCTGACGGAAATACGTCATTAATATTGACGGACAATAACTGGTGTTGTTTCCCTTTCCCTTACCCAAGATACTATCAGTATATGGTCGTCTATCCACATACCCCGGGATCTGATCTTTTTGCAATAAACACGGAGAAACAAAAAGATTGTCGACACCGAAATCATGGCCCATATTGAAGCCACCACCCGCGGCGCCGGGTCTTTGGAAACATCGATGACGATTTGAGAATCCGTAGAGTTGCTTCTTATCGCAAGCACAGATGCCGTACCTGAGGTACAACTAGCGGTCGCCATGTTCTCGCTGATGGGCATCTTAGAATGGAATGTAAGCTCTCCCAACGGTAGGATCGCTAGGCTGGGGGGGCGAGATTAATAGGTGAAGGACTCGCTTAATCCCGATGAAGACACTGAGAGCACTGACACGCGTGTCGAAAAAGAACAAAACAACTTTGTTAGATATGGGCCAGGCAACATGACGGGACTCCGAGAACATATGCATCAGACTAGAGGCACGCGGCATCCCAGCCGGTAGCTGCGGTCCAGGCTTCCGAGCCTCTCGGGCTACGTTTGCTGAGAGGGCCAGCCCTCTTTCCCGCAGGACAGGGGTTCTGTTTGGATGGAAAAGGGCGGATGTTGCGAGTTTCTGGGCAAAGGAGCGGATCCTGACCAGCGTGCGGCTGGCGATGCAGCAGTTTGAGATCCCCAACTAATGCGGAGCTGCAGTAGCGAATATCGGGACTCTTCGGCTTGTCCAAACCCCCTCGAGTATCAAGCTGTCTTAGTCCTTGATGTTTGACCAAGAAATATGAGCTTCGAGGCGAGACGGAACAACTCGTTGCCAGGGAGCTGAGGTTTTGAGCCGGTGCAGGGAGATTGCAAGACATGAGGGAAGGGAGCTCTGACGGAAGTATATGGTATCGCTGAGATTGTTTGCCTAACCCGGGTGCCCAGTTTCTGCCTTTTCCGAGCGGTAATCGCTGGTTTTTGAGACTTGGTCAATCACTGTTCTATGTATTGATTATCGCCTTGGTGAATGAGAGAGTCTTCATTATAATTAGTGCTACCCCGTTCATCTACAGTCTCCAAACTCGTCACTTGTGACAAATGTCGTGAGCATGTAACGATGAGAAAGTGACAGCTGTCATCATGCACGAATCACGGTGGCTCTTTCCCCTCTTCCTAAGGGCCTAAACTGAGACTTACCATGTAGCTTTTCTCCGGAGTCAGTCAGTGGCCGACAGCCGGCCAGAGGCTAACGTTGACCCCTTGTAAGGTTCACTGATTTTGACTAGCTACATGTTGTGGCGCCGGATGGAAGCGCTTCTAGGATTCAGGTCTGGCCCAGCCATTTGTTGACCTCGTGGGGGCTAAGCACATGTCGGAATAAGAAAGCGTCAAAGGGGCAGCTAGCCCTTGGACTCACAGACCCCTGTCAGCCGTGGATAAACATGAGCACACCACTCCTTTCTAACTAGATTGGACAAGAAGGATCGAGCATCCTCCAGTTGGGTTGTGTTTATGAGCATGACCTTCATTGTGGTTCGAGGGTAGTGGCAGCGAACATCAGGTCCAATTTCTCAAGTTCGATTTGCGGCTGGCTAGACGAGATGATAAGGGTACATTAGTAACTTGCCTAGAACTTTACCGTCATAGAACTTTTTGGAGTCGGTATTGGCACTTGAGTAGGTGACAAGCTGCCCCTGGTATGGGTGGTATGGAAAGATGAAGAAATCAGGCCATCAGAAGGAAACAGTCATATATGTCCGAAATTTCCATGCAGCAATACTTAATGCTTCACAACGGCACGTTCCAATGAACCGGCAGAAACCTGTAATCGGTTCCCTCGGGGTTTTTCTTTTTCTTTTTCTTGGTTTCTAGGGCCCAATGCAATGTATCCCTTTATTTAGAACTCTGGATTCCATTGTGTAAACTTCATCAACGCCCGCAGGAGATACAAAAGGACCTAGGCGAGTGCAAGCCACATGAAGCCGTTGTCTCTGTATCCCTTGAGCCGCGTATCATTTGTTGTGTACGTACTTGGAAACGGTGTCTGGCGCATCTCGGCTAGCGTGCGCCAGCTGTCTGTAGGGTACACATCAAACGGCCACCAAAGTTGGCCTTTTCCACTATCCACAGGATACTAAGCCGAACAGTGGTGATAGCTTTTCTTCTTCAGACACAAGCAGTAACATATCAACTACTTTTGTTCTCACCCATCCGAAAGGATATCCACCTATGTAACCAATCAACTATGCATTGGTGATGTTCCCCTAATAGAAGATTTGCAATGTCGACCTGCCATCAATAACATACAGTCGTCCTGCTTCTCGTCATACTACCTCAAGGCCACATAGCAACGGTGTCCGGCCGGGCTGATTAGGAAGAAATTCTCCATCTCCATCATGGCGTCCGTCATATTGTCCGCAAGCCGCACACCACGACAGTTCCTGAAAAAGATGACGGTCGCGAAGCGAAGCTCCATGCGCGCAAGGTGCACCCCCAAACAAGTGCGTGTGCCTGGCCCCCAAGGCGTATACAGTTGCTTCTGCTGCACCGTAACCGCGTCCGGGGTCAAGAACCGAGTCTCGTCGAACCTGGGTGTACTGAGTTAATAGTGCTTTTTGCGAAAGGGCAGCAGTTCACCTGGACTCACCTGAGAGGATCAGGTTAGACGTCTGGGTTCCGGTGAAGGGTGTAAGCCTGCGTCTCAACGACGGTGCCCTCGGGTATGAAGTAACCGCTGAGGGTGGCCCCTCCCGGCGGTACCGATCGCGGCAGGTTCCCCGGGGCCGCTCCGTAGAGGCGAAGGGTCTCGTCGATGACGGCGTTGAGCAGCGGCAGTCGCTCGAGAGTGGCGTCGTTCAACTCGTCACCGACGCCGGCCAGTTCCTCCTCAAGTCTAGCTTGAAGGTCGGGCTTCTTTAGAATAGCCTAGATCAATTACGTCAAGGTCACCGACGTCGTGTCAGAGCTAGCGACGATGAGGTTTCCTGCCTCGGTCTTGATGTGGTCTTCCGTCAGATCCGACTTTTCGTCGACCTCACTCTCAGCAAGCATGTTTCCAAATAGGTTGGCAGAGTGCCCGCTCCGTCGCAAGTTTACCACCGCCTTGACAGCATGACCATCCACCGTTCCGTATCGATTTGAATGGGAGGACACGTGCTATGCGGTATAGGAGCGGCAGCTCATGGCGGATCGCCGTCATTACAAAAAGTGATTGCAGGGCTTCGATGTATTCGTTTTTCTAACTCCTGCCCAGCATGACCACGTTTTCAATAGACAGGCCAATCGAATGGATTTCTAACCACCTGGCCCAGCTCTAGCATGTCAAAGGACTCGACGAAAGAGAGGTGGGCAATGATGTCGGTGGTCATGAGCGTCCACCATTTCAGCAGGTCGGCCGTATCCTAAGGCCAGAAAGTTGAGGCTATCATTGCGAGTTGTGCCAAGCTTGATGCTCAAGGCACTTTTAAGAGTTGTAGTTCTCCGTCGGCGCCAACAACCTCTCTCAGAGCGAACAATCATTCACTTTTGAATGCGAACGACACTCATGAGAGGTCCCGGAAGAACCCGGAAAGCCTGTGACGAATACGACCCTCGTCCGTGCCGGCTCCCGGGTATTCGCGGTCGTCGAAAAAATAGGTTCGATCCCTGCTCGCGTATAGTATCACTCGGCATCGGAATCATCAGACAGATGCTATCCGAACCGAACGCGGGGTGGTGGACCACTCCGCGGTAAGGATCACACTGGCCGACCGATGGCCCGGAGGAATAATATGTGAAGACCGAGTTGCCCCACGAGAAATCACAGCCTGGCACAGTTCCAGAGGGAAGATGTCACCTGCATGATGGATGCCCGTACGAGGTTGAAAACGGAGCATGTTACAAAGGAAGCAAGTTACGCGGCAACAAGACATGACGGGACCTGGGAAGCATGTCCCCCGCGTCTCAAAAAAGCAAGAATTGAGCAATTGCAGAGCCATTAACGAAAACATTAAACTACTACATAGCGTAGTACGCAACACTTTGCCGTAGAAGTTAGAGGCTACTTGAGGACTTTGTGAACGTCAACTCAATACGCCATCATACTTGTATTAATCCATAATATCCCACTATCTTATCCCCTTCGGTCACTTGGCTACACTAGTAAAAGGCGTTTCTCGTCAACCGGTCCACCTATATCTTGTAGCTCTGAGTCACTCTTGTCACAAAGATCCAAGGTTGGTTTTCATCTCAACGGTACCAGATCATTAATAATATTTGAATAGTAATGAGGGTCACATAATAATGCCTGCCTTACGTAACCTAAGGCTAAGCAAATTAGCTATTGTAATATTTTAGTGTAAATCCCTTGTGAATGCGAACTGCATGGAGTAATAATGCAATCCTAGTTGGTTGAGTGGTCCCTGTTATTGCCGTCCAAATACTAATGATGACCTACTACTGTAGGGTATTATGATTTTCATTTTCCAGGGTACTTGTTTCCTTTTCCAGGGTACTTCGTCTCTCAGCACTTTCAGTTTGCTTTTTTATTCAGGCAGGAACCAACTGACCACCCACCTGCCCCCACTCCTTCTCTTATCGATATGGATTAATGGGTCTGACAGGGCGGTAAATGCCGGCAGAATAATTGATATGCGCATTTTGAGCTTCACAAACTCGGCACCTCAGAACCACCAAACTCACCTCCCTCCCACATCCTATCCAGATGATTGCTCTCCGTCACGCGTGGGAAAAACCTCTCCTCACACACCGTCTTCTCACGAGGGCGGCGGCCACCGGCGCTGCGGTACGGTTGAGCAAGGATATCCTCAAGACCAAGACGCCAACGGCCAAGGATCTCGCCAAAACGAGGATATGGACCACACAGGCCGACCGAGTGAAGGAAATCAAGGCCGCCAAGAAAGCGCCGAAAGGAAAGGCCAAGGAAAAAGTGAAGAAGCCGCTCGGCGACAAGGCCCGCGTCAACATCGTCAGCGACGAGCTGTGCGGTGCGTATACAGCCCCTTCCTACCCCCCCTCCTCCTCCGCCTCACTATCCTAGATATGAGACAACCCGCGAGCCTGCCGGCTGACTACGAGACGTCTCTGCAGATGACATCCTCAAATACATTGGCCCGACACTCCAGCGCCACCGCGGCTGCGACCTCGTCGACATCAATCCTGGCGCTGGCGTTTGGAGCACTAAGCTCCATGAGTTCCTCCAACCGCGCTCCCACATCCTCATGGAACCCGACGCAGACCTCTACCGGCCCTTTCTCGAACCTCTTCTCCAAAGATCCAACACGCAGCTGCTGCCACAGTCTGGCATCCTGTGGAAGGAGCTCAACGAGGCGCTGGGCCACATCCAGAACCAGACCCCGCGGCCGCATGACCCCGCCGCCGTGCCGGAGCGCAACGACACCCTCCTCCTGACGGCCAACCTGGCTTTCTACCCCAAGAAGCGCTACCGTAACTTCGACTCGGTGGCGCAGCTCGTCCTATACCAGCTCATCAGCAGCATCCGCAACGGCAACCTCTTCCAGAAATACGGCCTCGTGCGCATGCTCATCTGGACGGGCCCCGACGAGCAGTACAACTTCCTGGCCAAGACCGTCCAGGGCCGCAAGAAGTCGGTGCTCGACGCCGAGTTCGCGTGCGAGTGGCTCGCCGAGGTCGCCAGCCGGGATATGATGCTCGACACCAAGCCCGACGCCCGGTTCGTGCGCGACCGGTGGATCGACATCGACAGCACGCGAGACACGATGGCGAGGATGAAGGCGAGCGGGCTCGCGATCCCCGAGGGCCGGAAGCACAGTATAACGAAGCGGCTCGAGGAGGAAGCCGCCGCCTATGATGGGCCGCAAGCAGGCGCGCAGGTGTCGCGCCTGCACCGGCCGTACTTCGCCGAGATCGAGGCGCTCGAGCAGGCGAGCCGCGACGGCCCCCTTGACGCAAAGAAGCGGGCTCGCCTCTCGTTCTTGCGACACCAGGCTGAGCGCCTTGAGGAGTGTGTCGTGAACTACCATGACCTCCTAGAGGAGATGAAGGCGATTGCTCGGCTGCGCCAGCGCATCTACGACAGCGACAGCGACGGCGACAAGGCGGCCGCCGAGGCGGAGTTCGCGGCGCGCGACCGGGCGTGGAACGAAAAAGTCGGGGCGTTTGGCAAGAACTTCTCCATCGACTTCCGGCTCATCCGCGATAATCTGCACGTCTTCCGGCAGGAGCCGTCGGCGTTGCTCTGGGACCGGCGGCCGTACGAGCCGCTGGCGGTGCGGGCGGACGAGTTCTTCCCCAACGCCGAGTGCACGCTGCTCGACATCCAGCCCAAGGCGATGCACCCGTTGCTCCGGCAGACCGGGCCCGGCACGTCGCGGGCGGGCGACGCCTTCGAGATGCTGCAGCGGTCGATGTTCAGCGCCAGCAACGACCCGATCAGCCGGTCCGTCGAGCGCATCTGGCCCGGCGCGGCCGAGGGGATCCTGCCGAACTGCCCGAGCCTGCGGGACCCAGCGCGGGGCGGGGTGGCGGGGACGGGCCACGGCGAGATTTGCGCGCGGGCGCTCAACGAGAAGCAGTGGACGGAGCTGCTCGAGGCCTTCATGGCGTGGCCTTTTCGGCCGACGTACCAGCAGTTGATCGGGCGGCTGGCGGATGACTTCGAGCCCGCCGCCGACGACGACAACAACGGGGCCGGCAGCAGCCTTTCGGCAGAGAGCGTCTTGTCATAGGGGAGAGCGGCGACGGATCATACCCGGGGATGGCTGCGGACGCGGGCAGCCCTCCCTGGCCCCGACTGAAGAAACGTCTACTCCTGATTTGTACTATGTATATGTAAACCTGTACTATCTATGTAATCTACGTATATACTGTATGTATGTATGTATTGTACGCATTGTATGCGCGACACCCATGGCATTCACAAGGATGTAGATTTGCAACTTTGCATCTCGCCACGTGCACAGTGGCCGTTTACCCTGTGCCTGTTCTGTGAAATAGCGAGCCCGTGTAAGATTGGTGCCACCACAGCCGAGCCCACGCGGATGCGGTGCACCACAAGCGATGCGGTTGCGGTACGGATAATGCTGTATTTGATTTTTTCTTGCGGGATTTGCATGCCGGCGTCCGGGGTAAGGGGAGGGCCTGTGGCGATCCAGGCCAACTCGGGTCGCTGATAGATGAGACTAACCTCGTTTCCGCGCGTCCCCTTGAACTCGAATTTGGGGAGGGATGGGCTGGGATGGAATGGAATGGAACACGTCTAAGGGGGTTTCCGACCCAAGTTTCCCGCCACAACCTGGGGGGGGGGGGGGGTTTGCGTGACTCCGGGATGTTTGGTTTGCAATATGATTAGAGGCCTCCCGCAAAACGAGTCATCTTTAACCGTGCGATCCGTCTTTCTGTCTTTTCTGAGACGGGAAACCTGCGTGTGTCCGTGTCGAACCCGGAGGCTGCGGTGGGGGGGCCGACGGGACATTTGGGCTTCCGTCCGCTTCTGAGTTACCGTTGCTTAAGTTTGGGGCTGCATACTCAGCGCACGCCGTACTCATATAGTATGACATGACGTGCGGAAGGGGGGCCAGAGTGAGTTTGTGAGTAAGTCAGCCCCTGCTGGTGGTGGTGGTGGTGGTCAAGGTGATTGACAATCCCCCTCCCGCTTCAAAGAAGGAGAAAAGGAGGAGACTAATTTATTTCGTCCTTGGCAGATGCGGCGACGAGCTCAATCAAGGTCGGGGGCACTCCAAGATGGGACGGATGGGATTGATGGGGACGTGGTTGATCGACCTGACGAGACAGGGGATTGATGTCCAAGGGAAGGGGACGGGAGAGCGAGAGAAGATTAAGACGCAAGCCTTGCCCTTGGGTTTCGACAGAAGCACATGGGCGGAGGAGATCTTCCCAGGTGCCCCCTCACCTCCATGACGACAACGCCACAGGGGAGGGCAGAGGGCACGATGAGAACTGTGTCGTGGAAACATGCAAACGTAACGAGCAGGGGGGGAGAAGGGTTTACCTGCGTTTGACGGATCTATGTTTGGGGGGGGCGGGTGATGATAGAGGCGATGCTTTCGAGATGTAGAATAGAGGTTTGGAAAACAGGTTGACGAGGAGAGCTGGAGGTCGGGACTCACTCAATGCGGAACAGATGGATTGTCTCGGTTCTTTGGATTCTTCAGCGAGGATTTCCACCTTGGACGCGTATGGACGGACACCAGATGGCACTACTCCACACATTCCACACATCAGTGCGTGTGCATACAAAGATAGAGTGTCTTGAGCCCAAGTCCCGACACACATGCCTATTCCACGTGTGGTTTCGAGACAATGGGGACGCGATCAGCACACAGCCATCCACGGCCGTCCGCTCGCCCGAGTTTGAGAGTGCGATGTGCATATCTGCCGTACGCTAGTTTGTTGTATGCGGTAGGTACAAAGTATATCAGTGTCGAACCGAACAGTGTGGAGGACGGCCCATCTGCATCTCGGCTGGGCGTTGCATCTCAATTGTGCGTAGTGGGACGAGCCCACCATCTCCGTTCCCATTGCTTCACATCCAGAGGGATCTCCCCACGGCCACAGAATGCTTGACAGCCAAGGCGGCCGCATGGGACGAGGTGGTGTGAGACCCCCGGTGGATTGGATGGATACGCACACGGTGTATCTCACAGTGTCTGTCTTTTGCCAGTGTGTGTGTGTGTGTGCGTATCCTGCTGGGACGGAGATGTCACGTCGCCATGTTTCTGGTTGGGTCTGTCGTGGAGAATGCGAAGCCGAGGATGCATGGTGGTGTTTAATTGTATGTAAAGAGGAATGAGTGAGAGGGTCACTCATGCTAGGATGACTCACTCGAAACTCACTCATTCAAGACATACTCAAGACCTCACTCACTCAAGATGCGTTCACTCATGGCAAGCTCTGCCAAGATGAGACAAACTCACTGGCGGGCCTTTCGACGAGCACATGCACTCATCCCCCTGGCCTGTCAATCTGATAAAAAGCGCTGGGCCTAACTCCAAGACCTAGCGTCAGTCACTTATTAGCCAGCAGCATACGGATACATCGTGAACCCCTTACCTTAGCGCCGACCCGTCATCGCTGGATAGAGGTTGTGCTTGTACCTGTACTTATGGGAGGTCGGGTGATTGATGTGTGAATGGGGGAGGAGACCGAGACCTCGTGTATATGTACTCCCCCTCTACATAGGTGGTATTCCCCCTTCAAACGATGCGATCTGGCAGTCTGGCAACCTGGAAAAGGGGCACACAGACAGTTAGTTCCAGTAGGCAGACCCAAATGGGTAGATCAGATAGTGTAGGTAATAGTGCCTTGACTGGGGTCACTCGTGGAATGAATCATAGCGCCAGCCTCCCGCCCCTGTTCCCCTGGTTGCGCGGTTTAGCGTCGTGTCAGTCAGTGGCTTGCTTCTTCTGCTGTCCTTGTCTCCCTTGTTTGGTCGTTTGATGTTTCTCCCATTGTCATTGTCATGATGCTCGTTCCTGTCTCGGTAGTTCACTGGAACGGAGCGGTTCATGAGTGGCTACATGATATTTTGCGACTTTATTATTATTATTGTCATTAGTTGCTCATATACGGGGTATAGTTGGTTACGCTTGACCATCCAAATCATGCCCGTCATCGACTCTCGTTCCGGCCTACTGGATCAGCTTCCATGTGTATATAACCAAGGCTTGAGTTCTCGATTATAGGGCACATCATCAGAGATTGCGTGCGGTGCTCTCGAAACTTGCCGCCCGGAAACATCGCGGACTTGCATCGCTGCTCGGTGCTTGATGCTTAATGCTTGCGTGATGCTCGACCGAAACCAGCCGTTGACGCACCCAAGCGATTCCGGCGTCCCCTTGCCTGTTCGTCCAAGCCCGTCCTCGACAGACATACAAGCAAGACAGCCAGCCCTTTTGAGGGGAAAAGAGAGTCAGAGACACGGCCGGGCGAGAAACTACAGTCTGCAGGGAGCCCGGTATTACCATCGTCCAACAGCCCAGCGGCCAACTCTATCGGTGTAACCTCAACCTACCTACGACTAGACAGCTGGGACTCTACTAGGAAGTATCCCGCTTTTAAGACCCTTGGGATCCCCTCCCGTGGTCATTTGAAACCGGCCTGGGCGTCCCTCCCTCCACCTAATCGCGCGTACCCTCATCCCCGTCCCCGTCGCAGTTGTGTATGTGTGTGTGTGCGTGTGTGTGTGTGTGTGCGTACATAGTTTGTAGTGTATACGTACAGATACTGTACGGATACAGAGTGTGTATACGTACGTACGGATACACCACGTCTAGTGACTTGTACGCCTACTACATACGGATACAGTATGCAGTTTACATGTAGCTCCATCCCGGGATCCATCCCATATCCCTCCCGCACCACTACCAAATCCACATCTTTCGCTCATCCCTCTCGGATCAGCATATCCACGCCCGCCCATCCCACTTTTGTTCCTCCTTCTCCGTTCTGACACCGCCAGCTCTACACTGCCGACCTCGACCGTCCCTCCATCCACTCTGCATCGTCACTTCACCTCCAACTATCCCGCCGTCTTTTCCTAATTCACCCCGGGACGGATCGCCCTGACCTCCGCACCGACAACATCCCCGTTTCGACACTAGCCCCCCCGACGAACGAGCTCTCCGCGCAAAGCCAAATCCGCCGACTCCCTGCTTCCCGCCCCCCGGTCCTCCAGCTCGAACTCCCTCCGACTCTTATTCCGTTTGTTTTTTTTCGCTCTTGCTCAAAGCGCTTTCCTGTCGCTCTCTCCTTGTTCAACCTAGTCCTCGGCGGCGCCAACCCATAACGACTTCGAGCAGGTTCCATAGCGTGCGGTGCCATTCCTCACCTAGTTGGATTGAATATCGCCGACCTGGCATCACCACTCCGAGAACCTCCTTGCAGAACCTCGCTTCACCCTCTCTCCGCTCGAATCCAATCCACCGCCGTTCTGCGCGCGTCTACGTCGCACCCCTCGTTCGCTACTGTCCGCCGCAACCGGAATTGGCCTGGCTGAGCCGGCCGCCAGGTCCAATCTCCCCTTCCCCTCCACCCCCGTCGACCTCGAGCGCCTCTCCCTTTTCTCTGTCCCCGAGTCGGCCACAGTTCGGCAAGCCCCGACGCCGACCCCCTTTGCGACCAACATCTCGCGACCACCCGCCATGGTCAAGCTCATGACGCCTGCCTTCCCGCCCCGGCGGCCCTCGAGCCTCCTGCGCTACGCCGTCGTCGTCATCTTCGTCATCGCCCTCTTTTACTATTTCGATCCCCGGTACCCGAGAGAGCCCTCGACGAGGCTGCAGTCCGAGAAGCCCGAACAGATACCTCAGAAGGAGAACCCTGTCCCACCGCCCCCTACCCAGGTCGACGGGTCCGAGAAGCCGATATCCCAACCCGAGTCGACCCCCATACTGCCGTCGGTACAAGCCCACACTGATGCTGCTGCTGCTGCTGCTGCCACTTCCGCCTCCGCCGCCGTCGGTAAGCCCGTGCCGGGAGGCTCGAAACCCGCCGACGGGTCATTCAAGAAGCCACACCCCATCGACACGCTGATCAAGGAGGCCGGCGAGACGTTTGATGGGCTGCTCAAGAAGGAGTCCAAGACGCTGACGGATGCCGCCAAGGCCTACCGCGAGCGCCGCGGCCGCCATCCGCCCCCGGGCTTCGACGCCTGGTTCCAGTTCGCCCAGGACCACCGCGCCGTCATCGTCGAGGACTTCTTCGACCAGATCTACCACGACCTCCGGCCCTTCTGGGGCGTCGAGCCCGCACGCATCCGCAAGGAGGCGGCCGAGTGGGAGATGGTTATCCAGGTCCGCAAGGGCCGTGCCTCCCGCGAGAGCGACTGGTTCTGGACCGTCCACTGGACTGACATGATCAAGACCATCGAACACTTGCTGCCCGACATGGACATCCCCCTGAACCCCATGGACGAGCCGCGCATGGTCGTGCCCTTCGAGGACATGGAGCAGTACCTAAAGAACGCCGACCTTGCCCAGGCCCAGGGCTTGCCCGACCCGACGCAGGTCTTGAGTACATTCCAGACGCTGCCCAAGAACAAGAAGGAACTAGACCGCAACGTCAAGGTCCAGAAAAAGTACTGGGACAAAGTAACGAGTATGCGCCCTGTTCTCCTCCCAATCCACATTGTGTACCAAACTCTGATCAAACTCCCTGCAGAACAGTTCTGGCTTATCGCCCGCCGCGGGTGCCCCCCCGACAGTCCGGCCCGTCTGGCCAAGGCACAGACGACGTTCGACCACCCCCCGAATATCTCGACAAAGTACGCCGCGGCGCACATGCGCGACGGCTTCGTCTCCAACTACACGCTCTCGACGCAGATTTGCCACCAGCCCGACCTGCAGGGCCTCAACGGCATCTTCATCGAGCCCCTCAGCACCTCGGCGACGCCCGTGCTCTTCCCCATGTTCGGCGGCTCCAAGCTGGCCGTCAACAACGAGATCCTTCTGCCGGCGGCCATGTACTGGACCACGGAGGAGCGCTTCAGCGGCGGCGGCGAACACGGCGGACCATGGGGGGAGAAGCGCGACGAGGCCGTCTGGCGCGGCGTCGCCACGGGGGGCCGCAACCGCGCCTCCAACTGGCAGGGCTTCCAGCGCCACCGCTTCGTCGCCATGAACAACGGGACCAAGGTGAAGACCGCCGAGAAGGGCGCGGCCGCGCCCGTCAACTTTGCGCTACCCGACAACAGGCTGTACGACATCGCGGCGCGGGCTGCCGGCGCGCTGGGCGACTGGGTGAGGTCGTGGGCTGACGTTGGCTTCACGGACCTCATGTGCGAGCCCCGCAACGAGGACGGCGGCGGCGAGTGCAACTACACGAGCCCGCACTTCAGCCTCGTCGAGAGCGTCAACATCGCCGACATGTACTACTCCAAGTACCTTCCCGATATCGACGGCAACAGCTTCTCGGGCCGGTACCTCGCCTTCCTCAGCAGCACGAGCCTGCCGATCAAGGCGACGCTGTGGCGCGAGTGGCACGACAGCCGGCTCGTGGCGTGGAAGCACTTTGTGCCGATGGACAGCCGGTTCGGCGACTACTACGGCATCATGGACTACTTTCTAGGGTACGGAGCCGAGCGGCCCGGCCACGACGCCGAGGCGGCGCGCATCGCGAGCGACGGCAAGGCGTGGGCCGAGAGGGCGCTGCGACGCGAGGACATGCAGATCTACACGCTGCGGCTGCTTCTCGAGTACGCGCGCGTGACGGACGAGAGGAGGGAGAAGATGGGCTGGGCGGACGACCTGCTGGCGGAGAAGAAGAAGTCGGCGGAGAAGACGACGTGATTTGGCAAAAAAAGGGGGCTTCGGCGGTCAAGAGTACTACCATGGAGGATCCCCGGGGCGACAGGCGTTATAGGAGTCGAGATGGGAGTACCGGCAGCAGGCTCAAGGTTCTTGTTCTTTTTTGTACGCATGCAAAGGGTTCTTATTTTTTTACGTTATACCATTGGGCTCTTGAACTAAGGGAGGGACAAAAAGGTAGAGAGAAAGCACGGGACACCATCCTCATCATCATCATCATCATCATAGGTACACTGTACAACAATCGAACAGCACTATCCAGCCACGTCTAGCTCGTCATGCGAGGATAATAGGGTCCGCACCCGAATGGATTATCGAGAAGGAGGATATGAGGCCGAGTTGCGGGTTCACTAGACACATTTGCACATTGGACAGCATCGACACTTGCGTTCACGTCTTTGCTGGCCCTCACGGTCCATCGTTTGGTCGGAGCACCGTCCGCGATACCATGGCCTGCCTGGGTAGGTAGTCAGCCTCGATCGGCTTCGAGCGGCCCGTTCCTCGGCGATGGTAGAGGCAGCTCCGAGAGAAGCCGGGTTCGACGGGGTTCGGACCCATACAGCCCCCTCCATGTCCCTTATGTCGTGGCCACGATCCCCAGGCGGTTCTGGCGTCGTGGCCATTCCTTCGCATGCCGAGAGAGGTCATCGGGCGACCTCTGAGGACCATCAGACGGATGCGAGGCGGCACGAGTCAAGAGCTCGAGACAGCCTCGAGGGTCTCGAGACGATGGGAGGCGGTTTATTTTACGTAAAGGCAGGGAGAGCCCTTGCTCGTCAAAAGTCTGTGCAGCGAGGAAAGGTTTCTCACCGTGGTGGTCAGGTGTTTCCTTGGTCGCAACTCTCGCGGGGGAGTTGGACAAAGTCTCACTCCGGCTCGCGCCGGGAGAAAAAGAAGACGTCGGCGACAGCGGCGGGGAGGAGGGTGAAGACGGGGTCAGGTCAGTCAGTCAGTCATGGGACCTGTTTCTCCTGATGCCGATTGCTAACAGAAACCGAATCGGAAACGCAAGTGGTCCAGGGCTGTCGTGTGAGTGGTAGAATCTGATGTAAGAGAGAGAAATCTTTGTGGAGCAGTGGAGGGCCTCAAAGCCAGGTGGTCAATGGGCAGTAAGGGCAACCGGCAGCACACGCGGCCAGTGGCTGGAACCCCCCTCCGGGGGCGTTGGGCCGATAAGCGGTGACGGCGATAAGGGACGCGGCGGAAGCGCGACAAAAGGGCCGAACCTCGAGAAATTGACATCTCGTAAAGCCCGAAACGACAGAAGCCGACACCACCGAAGACGAGGAACGGGAGAAGAGAGAGGTCGCCGGTGATGGAGGGAAAAGGGAGGAGGGGGTATGCCACACCCCCTTCCCTTCCCAGCGAAAAAAAAAGAAAAAAAAACCAAGAAAAAAATGATTGCCGCTCAAACTGAAGCGTAATCAAATCCCTAGGCATAACAAGCGTGCCCCCTTCTTCGCGTCGTCCTGCCATTAGGGAACATCGCCAACTCGCGGACGGGGGGACTCGGGCGCCCTTTAAATAATGCCTCGCGGAGCCCACCAACACACCTGCCGTTAAGTGGTACAGCTCCGAGGGCGCCAGGCCCCTAAGTGCAGGTGGTCCAGTGGGGTGACCCACGCCGACGGCGCGCCTCGGGGGGTCACGGGAGGGCCGCTGATGCGCTGATGCGGTGGTGTTCCCCTAAGTGCAGGTCTACCCGCGGTGGACTCTCTCGGGGGACCTAAGGTACCTTACGGGCTGCTAGGACGCTGACGTGACGTCCACCGCTGAAGATTGTATCGTCCGAGGTATTGTTTGTGCGTTGTCGCTGCGGGAAAGTACGTGAGGGGCACAGCATGTGCTCTCTTCTCTCATGGGCGAAGGTACCTTATCAATGTACGCTGTACGTAACCAGCCATGATAACGCATTACCTAGGTACCTACTCCGTACTGAGAGGGTAAAAAGAAATAAAAAAAATACCCCGCCATCCCACCATCACCACCACCACTGACGCACAGCTTCCGTCCTGCCACCTGCGTGTCTGGAATCTGGAATGCGCGTATCGACGGAAGGAGAGAAGCCATGCTCTGCCATCCTCCGCAACCGAGTCAACCCCGGCTTCGCGGGTCCTGAGAAAGATACATACTTTCTGCCCTGGCTGCTTGTTCCGGACGAGATCCCAGATACCCCCATCGGTCCGTCATCCTAGCATCCCCGAATTAACACCTGTACGCAGTAACACGCTTCGAACCACATAACCTTGATCGCCCACCCCAGCTTCCTTTTCCTCCTTCCTCCTCCTCCTCTTCTTCTTCTACTTCCCTCTACATCTCCCTCTTCTCTCCTCCTCCTCCTTCTCTTCTTCTTCTCCTTCGCGTCCATTCCTCTCGCCAATACCTCTTCCCCCTCCATCGAGAGCCAACGTCAGCTCTCAGTTCTCAGTTACACCACCACCACTACCATCAGTCAGCACCTCGGCGACGCATTGCAACCATGCACACGTCAATGGTCAAGTCCAAGTTCCTCAGCAACCCCGAGGACCTGGGTGTAGTCGCCGTCGGTTTCTCCGGCGGACAGGTAAGTTCTCTCCTCTCCTCTCCCGCTCACGAGCTCTGTTCACCATTCTCCTTGGTTACGACATGACTGACGGAGGCCAAATGCAGTGCAAGCCGGGCGTCGACGCGGCTCCCAAGGCCCTCATCGAGTCGGGTCTGCTCACCCAGCTCCGCGACGAGCTCGGCTACCGGCTGCATGGCCACGACGAGGTGCACCTCTACACGGACCTCGTGCCGGCCGAGGACCCCCCCTACCGCAACATGAAGAACCCGCGCGCCGTGTCGGCCGTGACGGAGCGCATCGCCGATCAGGTCTACCAGCAGTCGCGCCTCGGCCGCCTGACCCTCACCCTCGGCGGCGACCACAGCATCGCCATCGGCACCATCGCCGGCTCCGCCCGCGCCACCCGCGAGCGTCTCGGCCGCGAAATCGCCGTCATCTGGGTCGACGCCCACGCCGATATCAACACCCCCGAGACAAGCGGCAGCGGCAACGTCCACGGCATGCCCGTCGCCTTCCTCACCGGCCTCGCCAAGGAGGACCGCCCCGAGTATTTTGGCTGGCTGCGCGACGAGCACCGCCTTAGCCTCAAGAAGCTTGTCTACATTGGCCTGCGCGACGTCGACCCGGGCGAGAAGCGCATTCTGCGCGAGAACGGCATCAAGGCCTTTAGCATGTTTGACATTGACCGGTAAGGCTTCTTCCCTCGTCTCCTCTCCGGGAAGTGTTTCCCTGCGTATCCTTTCAGACGACTGACATGGCCCGCCAGGTACGGCATCGGACGCGTCATGGAGATGGCGCTGGCGCACATTGGCAGCGACACGCCGATCCACCTGTCATTCGATGTGGACGCTCTGGACCCCATGTGGGCGCCGTCGACGGGGACGCCGGTTCGCGGGGGCCTGACGCTGCGCGAGGGCGACTACATCTGCGAGTGCGTGCACGAGACGGGCAGCCTCGTGGCGCTGGACCTCGTTGAGGTCAACCCGTCGCTGGCGGCAGAGCAGGAGGGCGCGGCGTCGGAGACAGTGCGCGCGGGCTGCTCGCTAGTGCGCTGCGCCCTGGGCGAGTCGTTGCTGTGAAGGACGGCCTTCGGCGGCGTGGCGGGCGATTTTCGATGAGGTGATGAGGGTGACGTTGAGGACAACGAGAGCAACTACGGAGGTTCCCGCAAAGACGAGGAAACCCATACAGACAGACAGACACAGATCTGCGGGGTCATGGGAGGCGAAGGCGGAGGGGTTCGATTCGGCGCACATATGGCCAGGGACTGCATGGGAAACGGCTGTGGATAGAAGAGACAGGGGGGTTTCCGTCAGACTTTTGAGAGAGAGAGAGAGAGAGGGCAGCTCGTAGATGAATAATACCAGAGCAATGTTCATTTTTACACGTTATGTTACCGGTTCTCGGACGGATGCTCGTGTTATGCAACGTAGAT
Organism: Colletotrichum navitas; assembly: GCF_030913465.1. NCBI lineage: Eukaryota > Fungi > Ascomycota > Sordariomycetes > Glomerellales > Glomerellaceae > Colletotrichum > Colletotrichum navitas. The sequence continues at coordinate 54,891 of NW_026850672.1, forward strand.
GCCGATGCGAGGAGGGCTTCACCTCTAGTTTTGCACGTTCACCTTGGTACCCTTACCTAGGTAAGTAGGTAGGTACCTACCTTGCTTTATGTACGTCTACGTACCCGTCTGTGTGTCCGCACGTCTGTAAAGCAGGGCTGACAGACTGGCTTGGTTAGTCACCAACAAGTGCTGGAAAAGAGCGGTGACGGACGATGGCGGGCTCGGGTGCGTTCCGGCGGTTGAGAAAGGAAGGAAGGAAGAGGGGAAAGAAGGAGAAGTAAAGGAAGGAGGAAAGAGGAAGGAAGGAGCGAGAAAAGGCGGTCCAAGAGTCACCGGAGCCCGGACCGGGTGGGGCCGGTGTGCCTGACAGCTGCGGGAAGGCGCGGGCCCACTGCAGGTCCTCCTCCGCGTCGGAAGGTACGAATAGTGAGTCGCCGTTGCTGCTGCTGTTGCTGTTGGTTGCTGCCAATGGCCGGGGAGGTGAAAGGTGGAAAGTGGAAGGTGGGAGCGCGGCCCCCTTCTCGCCCAGCCATCGCCATTTCTCCCGTTCGCCCAGCCTCCTCTGCCCGATTAGAGTTTTTTTTTTTTTTTTTTTTTGCACGATACTACCCCCAAAAGCAGATTTATCGCGACCGTGTCAGGGCTTTAAACTTGAGTTCGCGTTGTTCCGTCCCTTTTTGTCGGGTCGAGCGTTGTATTTGACCGTCGCACTCTCCCTCTGCCCATTTCCCATGTGCGAGTGCTGACCTCGACAGACCACCCCACCCACGTACAGCTGCACTTACACGAAAACGAGTCTCGATCTCATCGACTATCAAAGTCGCTACCACCGTACCAAAAGTAAGGAAAGACGTGGTATTGGTCCCCATTTCGAGAAAACCGCTGTTTGCGTATTACTGCCGTATTCCTGGGCTCTCGTCGCAGCCCAACTAGCACCAAACAACAAGAACCTCGTGGACAGCAAAAGCAACAAAGGTGACAAGGGTACGTCTGTCTGCAGCAGCACCTTTGACGTGGCACACGCCCCAAACCCAAAGCAAACCCTGTCTGTCGTCCAGCACCGACATCAACAGCGCCGTCAAAACACACGCCGCCCAGCCATCCACCAATCGCCCCCTCTCGTCCCGTTTAAACTCGACGAGCCGCTGCCACGCTGACGGGACGAACGAACGGACGAGACTGAATCCCCCCTCTTCTCGACCTTCCCTCCCTCACCGGACGAATCGCGACAGCCCCGATTCTTCAGTCCATCCCATCCAATCCATCTGTCTTGAGAGTTACTGCTGCTGCGGTACCTGCGTTTACTTGTTGTCCAAGACGAAAAGTACCGCACTTCGCCTGGCATCGCCTCTCCCTCTCCACAGCGAAACCCAAACACGCCCAACACCAAGCCGCTGACGAGCGACATCGCCCATTGCGCCGACGACGGAGGCGGCGCATAACCGTGCATAATCCACATCATCTTGGGCTGCGACCTTCGGACGACCCGGCGGCGATAGCTCACCCCCGATCTGAAGCCCGCATCGTGCGCGCTTCTTGTTGCGGCGTCTCCCCGCCTTTCCCGCCAACTGACAGATTGACTCGATACGCCATCTCGTCAGTGGGTGATTCCGGTCCGACGATTTAAATACCGACCCCTGCGAGCACTCCCCGATTGAACTGCACTGTCCACCATCGAACTCGAACGAACTTGCACTTCCGCAGACACACCGCGCCTTCATCGACAGCCCCCAATCGAGCCGCACGGTAGATACACCCCCTCTAAATCGCCCACGATGGTGGCCTCCACGGTAACGGACAGCTCCTACTATGAGCGGCGCGTCGTCGAGCGCGTCCACCGCTACCAGTGGCCCGGCATCCAGCTCAACCTCTGGATCCTTATCATGCTCGTCGCCTCCTGCCTCATCATCGGCGTCTTCGCCTCCTTCATCGACGTCCAGCAGCAGCTCCTCCTCCCTGTTCCCTGGTACTTCCCCTACTACATCACCGTCGCCTGCCTCGTCATCCTCTTCATTGGCCTCCTGCTTTGGCTCGTCTACCAACGCCGCTTACTGCCTGCTATCGTCATGATCGGCGCCTTCATCCTCTTCATCCTCTGGTTCGTCGGCCTCGTTGTCATCAGTATCCAGCTCTGGGGGCCCGACGGCTCCGTCTCGAGCAACTGTAACCTCGCCGTCTTCAACCGCGACCCCACCGGCCAGAGCCTCGATACGCTCGCCTGGCTGCAACAGCGAAGTATATGTGAGTTTTAGCCTCTGTCTTTGGTCCTTGGTCTTTGGTCTCTGGTCTTTGGTCTTTGGTTCTCTGGCCTGCTTCTGTGACGATCGAATTTGCTGACAATGTGATGCAGGCCAAGCGTGGCAGGCCGTCTTCTCCTTTTCCCTTGTCGGCGCCATCTTCCTGCTGTGGATCATGGTCATGGCGTACCAGGTGTTTGCCAACTCATGAACACTTAGGCTATGCGGTGGTGTGCCCGCCGCGATGAATATTTTGCACATTCAAAACCTCTGGCGCCGCCAACATACATGCCTCGCTAGTTCTCTGGGGCTGTGCACATTTGTCTGCCTTTTCTTTTTGAACATTTTCCAACATATAACGCCCAACGACATACGTCCAAGACATACGCTCTACAACGCTACATACGCGGCCACCGGGGCCAACGGCGTGGGGGTTAATTTATGAGCACACGTTTCACGTCTGTAATTGAGGGGGTCTTTGCGGTTTATTTTTCTTCCCCTTGGAGCGATTGCATCTACAGGCGTTTCCCGGGCTTGCGAGTCCTGGTATGATTTGTTCTTTTTTTATTGCAAGCATGATGTCAAGCGGAAGTTGGCGAGGAGAGGATGGACATAGGCTCAAGTTGTATGATGATGATGATGATGATGATACAATCGGAAAGGTTGAGTAGCAGGCGGATGGATTGGATTCGAGGATGTCTTGTAGGAGAAGATAGCGAGCGATGTGGCAGTGGAGGGTCCGCGAGACCTATGATACCGGCCGTTGATTAATCAAATAATGAATGCTTTGCACGAATCGCCCCCCCCCCCCCCCCCCCAAACCTTTTCAGCCAACGCGACCGTGTAGTCGTTCGAGGTCTATGTAGAACACGCCATCAGGTGTGGGCCACCCGATCGTCCGTTCTTCTATATACTTTTTTCTCCCTTCCAGGGTGAGGTACTCCGGATGCGTGAGACTAGTCTTTCCGGCATAGTCATGGTCGCTGGTGTAGAAGCTGGCGCCGAGCCTGTGCGTGTTGGCGCAATGAGCGTCCCCGTCGGCCGGGTCGGCGTACTACAGCATGTAGAAGCCCCGGGTGCGGGGATCTTCCATTGTCGATGGAGAGATAGATTACGGATTACGACATTGTCGGAAAAGCAGACTTCTTCACGGCAGGAAACGTCGTCGACCCCCATCGACGCCGAGTCCCGGCTGGCTTCCGCAACGACGGAGGCGGACAAAAACTATGTCGGGTCGGAGTGTCGATGGCGACGGGGTCATATTTAGCCAGCACTTTCCGTGCTGGAGAGCAATGCGGCCGAGTGTTGTGCCAATGTTGACAAGAACATGGAATCAGACACTACCCACCTCGTTTAAATGAGCGAAACGACGTATCGTACAATATAGCAACTGTTGGGAGTGTACATATTTGATCCGTTGGCCGCCTGAATAATGATGTGTGACGCCCACAGAGCTATTTATCGGTAGACCGTTGCTAGTGCTTGCCAATCCACCAATGTTGGTTCTACCTGTCATGTCATGTCTCTCTCTCAACGGCTCCAGGACACACGCATGCGCGAGAGCTACACTTCCTGTACTGGGACACCTATCTGGCGTATTGGGTTGGTGGACATAAGCCCGGCGATGGGGCCGTTTTCGACAGGGCGCCTCTCTCGTTCATGAGCGAGAGGACCGTGTTTGAGAACTGCTGGGAGGGGGAACCATGACGCAGCATCGCTCCGTTAGGGAAGTGAAAGGCGATATGTCCTTTACTTGCCGGCAGTGTTGGTTACCAGACCTCCAGACCCTATCAGCTGGACCGACCGGACGCCAATGGCTCCGGCAAACCATCGTTGGTTTGTGCTGGCGGCAGACCTTCGTTCGAGTCCACTTGCCGGAACCAGCCGTTATATCGGCATTCTGTGGAAATTGCCGTCGCTGGACGTCTTGCAAATTCATGGTGAGTTTCACGGTGGGTATGGTCGTATGGGGTGCTTATTATACCAGGTCGGCGATTGACAGCGATTCAAGAACACATGCACATGATGCCAGCCGGTGGGAACCCTCTGTTGAGGCCTGCGCACGTAGCAGGCATCTTCAAGTGTCAATAATGTCAATGGTGGATGAGGCTCTACAATGGATGCTCTGTCACAAATGTCAGCTCCGCTACGAGTAGAATGGCCGCTTGGGTCTATCGTCATGATCATTCGTCACATGCTGGGCCCCGACTGTCCGCCAGTGCGACACGACCACGCGGCCGGGAAACCATTACCTGTGCTCTTCTGACGTAGCAGCCCCCCGGGTCTCGGATCCCCAGGCGAACTCGGGGCGGTCATTCGTCGGTCTACACCCTCCCCACATCCCTTCCCAAGCCGTGGGTTTCGTCCCCCGGCATCGAGCGTCAGCGATGATGTGCTTTGCTTTGTGGTCGGTTGGCCTGGCCAGGCTCGGGGGACGAACAACAAGCTGGATGCGTGTCCCTCGGTTTGCTAAGCTAGCCGTGTGCAAGTGCAGGGCGGTCCACCCTCCATCCAGGCTCTTTCGCCAAGAGGATCGGTCTGTGGACTATCTCGGGATAAAAGGCAGTGTACAAGACCCCTTTTCTTGGCGCCGTGGGTCTTTTCTTAGAACACAGAGCTTGATACCTGGCAAGCTTGGATGGCCTCTTTCTTTTCGCCTCTCGTGGGGGGAGCAGGGGAGAGCAGTGAGAGATGGAGGGGGAAATGACAGCAACGAATTGCCGCTGCAGAGGCACGGTCTATCATGGACCCTGCACATTGACGGCCGTTGACGCGATGGTGGACGCACCAGACCGGTTTTCTAGGCCGGCGAAGCTTGTTTTTTTGTGCTGTTCGTCGGCCTTTGGAAGCTTGGATCGCTTGGATCTCGACCTTTTCTTGTCGAGTAACTACTGTGGGGGGTTGTACAGTAGGAACGGCGAGTCGCGTCGTGGCGCAGAGTTGGAGCATTGGCATGATCTGAGAAGCATCGCCGCTCAGATAAGGCCCTTCCTCTGCCGCCTCATGTCGTTCCGTTGTTCGATGGGTTCGTCAATCGTCAATGGGTGCGAATCGATGGGATCCAAGTGTTGGAGGTATTGGCTGCCGATGACGTAGCAGCCACCACCACCGACAGCGCCTTCTTGGCAGATAAGCAGGAAACCCACATTGGATAGGCAGGCAGGGTGGTGTAAGGCAGGTAGGTACGTCTCGCTCCCCCGTCCAAAACCGGAAATCTGTGGGTCATATGCGGTACGTACTCGTATACGTACAAGCTGCCAGGGGAAGTAGTGGGAAGGAACCGTCACACATGCTCACATTCGGCGACGAGATTAGGTCATGGTGGGTAAGTGCGATGGGGGAAGCGGGGGAGGGGTCCTTCCTCATGGACTGCGTGCGTTCGTTTTCCGGCTCGAGATGACGGAAGGCTTGGCCGTGAAAGGGTATGGTGTGAACAAACGTGTATATAAAGACTGAACAGGTCCTCGGTTGAACGGGAATTGAATGCATAAACCATCAAGCCCACATCAACCATATACAACTCAAAAAACCATCAACCTTCCCCAACTACAATCACAATGGATCAAATCAAGAACCTCGTCGGCGGAAGCAATGGTGCCTCCAGCACTGCCGGTGCCGGCCAGCAGAAGCAGGACCCTGTTGACAAGGGTGAGTCGTCTTCTCAATACCTAGAGCGCATCGAGGACTACACTGACGTTCACCCCCAAGCCTTCGACTTCGGCTCCAAGAAGGCCGGCCACGACTTCAACCCCAGCACCGATGAGAAGATCACTGACGCCGGCCGCGGCATCTACGAGAAGGTAACCGGAAAGAAGGTCAACCCCAAGATCTCCAACTAAATGTACAACACTGTATCGGGTTTAATGACGACATGGGATTACTGTCATGAGCGACGGCACTGTAGCATAGAACTACATCAATTAATGAAAGATTTGTACCTCTAACTTTAAATATGTGTGATGCACGCTATGATATGTTGTGATCCTCAGGTTCCAAGCGGCCCTGTTGCGGCCGCTAGATTGGCTATTGGCACAAGGTACTCAGGATATTAGCTCGTTATGGTCATCGTGCCAAAGGATAAATGAAGTGAACACTCGCTCGACTCCGGCCCGAAGAACAGCACGCGTACGAGGTCGCATCCGCTTGCTATGTCGCCATTGAGAAGTCATGGTTCATGCACTGCAACTCAGGGGTCATCTTGGGGTCCATGATGAGGAAATGTTTGCTCGGTCTTTTTTACAAGATTTCTTCCTAATCTGTTTCCCAGTGCGTACGATGCACTTGGCTTGACATATCCAGTCTGATGAGAGAGGGTGTAAGAAGGTAGTGTGTTAACCTAAGTATCATTCTGACGGTCAACCGAGCCCTTCCGGCCACAAAGATGGAGATGGGGTTGAATAAATGGGCCCCCTATCTCCTGCATCTCGCGGATGGGAGCACGACTCGACAAGCGCACGAGTGCGAGGAATGGCAGACGGACGGGCAGAAGGGCCCACTCGACGGATAATGCGGCCGGGCGGGAAGATATGGCTTATGCCGTCGCCGGGAACTGGCTTGGAGCTCCGTCATTGGCCGGCGGGGTATCTTTCGGATGCATCACGGTGTCCCCCGGCCGCCCGGAGTCACAAGTACTTCTTTTTGCTCGTACGGATACGAAGTACGCCATATAAGGGGAGGAGGGAAACACCGGGAACGCCCATGGAGAGCAGTATACACAAAGGGTTCTTCCACTAGCACCCTTTTAGCTTGGGTGGCACGGCAACGAGACGAGGGATAGGGGTTGGAAGAGTACGTACCTCTGGAGTACGATAAAAAAAAGGGCAGGAAAAGGGTGCTTGATTCTCGGATGATTTTCTAAGGACCGAGCGCGCAGCGGCACACCCCGGCCAATCGGGGTATCCAATCAATCCAATCTGCCGCTTTGCGTTGAGTTGCGTTGCATCCATCCAACAGCAAATCCTCTGGCAATTCGTTGCAACAAAGCGCAGCGTCTCTTTCTTCGTACGTGCGGGTGATTCTGTACGCAGTACAAGTGTTTTTCATCGGATTGGCCGAGTGCACCTGCCTCTACACACTGTCACCTTGCCTCCCTGGCCGTACTTTCTGCCAGCCGCACCTCCTTTTCTCGACAGACCGCGCTAAAAGCCCAGACCTCCTTCCAACTAAAAGTGACAGGAGCGCAGTGTTGCAGTCGAACCAAAGAAGAAAGGGCAACCCAAGGTACGTGCTCTCTCTCTCCATCCCTCTCGCTCTTGCTCTTGCCCAGCCGGTACGGTACTACCTATGTATGTATGTATACATGTCCATCCCATAAATTCGTAGAGAGAGCTCCATGTATCGTACGTACCTATCTCGGTAGGCATCTAGTTAGGCAGGTAGCTTACCTGCCTACCTATCTACATACCTTTCTACGGTATCATGTACCGTACCGGACCGTATCCACGCGTGGTTCGGCATCCGTGGTCCATCGCTCCTGCATTGCACCCACGCACAGACTCTGTGACACACGTCGCATACCCGCTCAGATACGCCCACGGATGCTCTCAATGGGCCGGGAAAGGGAACGACAGAGAGAGGGAAAAAAAAGTCTGACACTCATTTTCTAACTAATAGTCGGCTGCTTTGACTTCATTCGACTTCATCCACCTGAGAGCCCCATCGTCGAACGGAACATACCCCGACACTCTCAATCAACAATATCCCTCCTCCTCCTTATCCCCCTCCTCCTTATCCTCCTCCTCCTTAGCCGCCGCCGCCGCCGCCGACAACGGTTCGACTCGAGCCTCGAACTCAAAACGGCTACTCGTTACCTCGAGGACCGTCGATCAACCCCCCTCGACTGAGACAAAGGAACTTCGTCCTGTTCAGCTAACCGAATGCATCCTCCGATTCGCGCAGCCATCGTCCACCATGGAACCTGAGGAGAACCGGCCCTCGAGCCCATCCACCCGCGACGGTCACCACGACGACGCCGATAACCGCCCGACCACTGCTCTTCGTGTCGATGGCGACGACCAAGACGATGCCTCGTCCCTCGATTATCCTGAAAACACGGCCGTCTCCCCCACCGCCGCCGCCGCTCACCAGTCGCAAAACAACAAGACCCCGACCAAGGACCCCTCCAACGACGATGGGCCTGGTCGAGAACGCATCCATAACCTCGACCGCGACACCGACACCGACCCAGATACCGGCCGCAAGACCCCCCTTTCCAAGCCCGCTGCTGGCCCCGATCTCTCAAACGAATCCATGCTCCCTCCCCCACGACCTCAAACCTCTGCCGTCCCCGACACCAGTTTCGTCGAGGGCGCCACCTTTGACGACTCTCGTCATGGCGACTCCCTGGCCGAGTCTGCCGTCCGCGCCCATCTCCAGGACGTCGAGTCGAGCTTCGTCTCCCGCCTCTCTCCCATCCCAACCATAACCCACGAGGGCACCGACGACACCTACCTGTTCGACGGCGCCGCCTCGTCCGCAAGGTCCCCTGCACCCGCGAGACAACCCCCTGCCAGCCCCAATCCCATCCCCCGGCCGAGGCCCGAAGCGAACCACGACGACTCGGCCATGTCCAACATGAACAACCTCTCTGAGCTGCGGCCCCAAGACTCTGCCTCCGCCGACGTCTCCAACACGACATCCTCTCTCGAAAACATGTCCTCGTCGCCCGCCGCCGCCGCCGCCGCCCGCACCATCTCCAGGGCTTTGTCCAGCGCCAGCGGCCGCACCGACAAGCTGTCGCTGGCGCCCATTCCGGCCGAGCACACGGACGACGACACTTCCTTTTCTCGCGCAGAGTCCCCTACCGGCTCCGCCTCCACCACCTTGCGCAGCAGACGGTCCGATGGAAGCCTTCGTGGCGACCCCGTCGATGCCGGCAGCACACCGGGGCATGCCCTGAGCTATGGCACGCGGCCCAAGTATCTGCGAAGTCGCGTCACCAGCCAGCGCTCCTCCGTCTCCTCCTTCGTCACCAACCCAGATACCCACGATGATCTCGAGAGCGAGGGCACCGGCAACCTGGGCGTCGACTTTGCCATGCATTCGGCCGGCGCTGCCACCACTTCGAGCCTGCCCCGCAGCCTCAGTAGCATACTGTCACGCTCCGTGAGCATGGGCAGCATGGTCTCCGGCATGGACGACCCGGACCCGCTGCCCAACCAGCTCGAGACGCTCGAAGAGGCCGAGAACCTCTTCACGCCACGGCGGCCGAGGCGAAACGAGGATCTCCTCGCCACGCCGAAACCCTCCAAAGAGAACCTCACTGCCCCCACCGACACCGTCATCGCCCGGCACGTTAGAAACGTGCACGTGCCCGAGTCTCTGGCCAAGGAATACAGGACGAAGAGCGGCTTCGTGACGCCCAGGAAACCCTCGGACATGCCCCTCGGCGCCTCCACCAGGTCTGGTAAGAACCTGACGCTCAAGGAGCAGAGCAGCACCATCGAGCGGCTGTCCAAGGAGAATTTCGACCTCAAACTCAAGGTCATGTTCCTCAGCGACCGCCTCGACAAGTTGTCCGAAGAGGGTGTCAAGGAGATGATCTCGGAGAACGTCGAGCTCAAGACGAACCTCGCCGTCATCCAACGCGACAACAAGGCACTGCGGAGGAGGGTCAAGGAACTAGAGAAGCAGCTCAAGGAGGACCAGGACCGACCCGGCACAGCCAAGAGCGGCGGCTCGTCCAACGACAGCTCCTCCGATCAGGACGCCCAGGAGCGCGAGGAGGAGCTCATCTACTTGCGCGAGCGCGTCGAGGAGTACGTCACCGAGATAGAGAGGCTTCGCAACGACAGCATGGCAAAGGAGGCAGAGAAGCGTAAGCTGAGCGAGGTTGTCAGGTCGCTAGGTGAGAGGACGAGCGGTAACCTCGGCACCCAGGAAGAGGCGGATGTCTGGAAGGATCTTCTTGAGCAGGAGACAGCACGACGCGAGCAGTCTGACGAAGACAACCGCAAGCTCCGCGACGAAATCTTCCGCATGAAGCAGGAAATGAGCAGCAGCCACGGCGGCCTGCACCACACGACCAACATCTACAACATCACCAAGAAACCCAGACAGACGTCACCCAGCCGCCCTGTTTCTGGCCTTTCGGGAGACCACGAGACCAACGGCGGTTTCAGTGCCGCCAGCACGTTGGTCGAGGAGCTGCGCAGGGAGAGTGAGCAGCTGCGGCACGAAAATGCCGAGCTGCGACGCGAGGTCGGCGCGCAGACTTCCATGCTTACGTCGAGGAACCGCGAAAAGGAGCGTCTTTACCAGGAGATTGAAGATCTCAAGATGGCACAGCGCCGGGGAGGCCCTGCGCCGTCGACAATCGACTCTCTTCTGGATCGTTCGGCATCGCGGGCCGGTACGCATCACAGGTCCATGTCACGCGTGAGCGCCAGCAGGACTCAAATAACAGAGGTTGACGAGCTGGAACGCGAAGAGCTTGAGAACAAGCTCGCCGAGACGCGCGACAGGATCAGTGAGCTCAAACTGCAGAACCAGGAACTCCAACGAGAGCTCGAGGGGTGCATGGCCGACTTTGAGACCGCAGTCGAGGGTAAGAGGGAGGCAGAAGAAATTGCCGTTGCCCTCCAGGAGGACCTCGACAACGCCATGAACGACCTTGTGGCGTTGCAGGCTGAGCGAGACGAGGCGCTCACGGAGCAAGCCGACATGGAGACGGAGTTTGAGGCGCTGCGGAAAGAGGCACAGGAGGAGATTGACGCCCTCGAAGGCGAGGCAGACCAACGCAACGACGAGATCCAGAGACTCCAGCACGAGCTCAACGACAGGACCGAAAACTTTGATGCGCTTCAGGAGGAGATGCGTAAGATGAGCGAGGCCCTGGTGGGACTGGAGGACGAGCAGGCTGCCAAGATCCGCAGGATACAGCAGCTGGAGCAAGAGCTCGCGGACGCTAACAAGGAGTCCGAGGAGCTCGAGCGCAAGCTGCTTGAGTCCAACGACAAGGCGCAGCGACTCAGTGTGCAACAAGAGTCCAGTCAGGGCGAGATCGCCTTCCTCCGCGAGGAGCAGGAGGGCGACAAGATCCGCATCGGCGATCTCGAAGCGGCACTCGCCAACACCGAGCAGAGCTTACGCGACGAACGCGACAGGGTCAAGGAGCTCGAGCAACGCCTCGCGACGGAGCGCCGGCAGCACGAGATGGTCTCCAACCAGGAGAAGGAGGAGGTGCAGCAGTTCGTCAACGAACTTAACCGCGAAATGTCGGCGGCCAAAGACGAAGCTCGGAGGTTGCGTAAGAGTCTTACCTCGCGCGAAGTCGAAGCGACCGAATGGAAGGAACGGCTCATGGAGCTGGAGAACAATCTCAGGGAGGCACTGGGCGATCTTAACGGGACGCGTTCCAGCCTACTCAAGGTGAGCAAGACACGAGGCTTTATACGTTTGATTTTTCGTGCCACTGACGAGGGGGGGAAAACCAGTCGATTGCCAAGCTCCAGCGTGAGCTCGAGAACACGGTCCGCGAGCTGGACACCACCAAGGCGTCGCTCGTCGAGAAGGACCGCCTCATCAAGCAGCGTGACGCGCTGCTCGAATCCCACGGACTGGAGGCCCGCAAACTCGCAGGAGAGCTCGAGAAGGAGAGGCAAGCGCACCGCACGACGAGGAATCAGTTTGAGACGTTCCAGACGAGGCACGTTCACGTGTCCAACACGGCCAGCACGCAAGAGCAGCGTATCTCAGAGCTCGAGTCGGCGCGCGCCCAGGACAAGAAGAGGATGTCGCAGCTTGAGACGTCGCTGAAGGACCAGCTCACGGAGCGAAACAACCTCCTGCTGGTGCTGTGGACGAGGCTCTCGGCCCTCTGCGGCACCGATTGGGCTCACGACAACAGCCTCATTAACGGGCGTGCCCTGCCCTCCCTCGAGGCCGTGGCCACGATGCTGCCCGGCTTCAGCAAAAACCTCATGGCGGCGGTCAAGACGATCGAGACGATGGTTGGCGGCTTCTCGTCCCGCATCAAGGGTGTGGAGCGGGACCTGTGGCGCGAGTACCAGAGTCTCGAGACCAACCTCGAGGCTCGGACGAAGAAGCTGGAGCGGCTAGAGACCATTGTCCGCAACAGTATGACGTCGGGGACTCTCGGGTCGTACGAGCAGGCCAGGATGTCGCGCTTGGAGGACGCCTACCGCCAGCTCAAGGTGGAAAACGCGACGCTGCGGACTGCCCAGGATGTCAGAACCCGGGCCGCCTACTCGGCAACCAACGATCCCAGCGCTGCTGTCCCCGACCCCGCCAGCGGCAGCCCCTCGCCATCCATCCCCACGGGGCCTCGCGAGCGTGAACGGAAGGGCCGCAAGGGCGAGCGGGCGCCGACGATGACGCGCAGCGTCTCGAACCACACCGTGACGGCGACGACGCCCGGCTCCATCAACCACAACCCATATGAAAGCACGCTTGCAGAGAGGGAGCCGACAGACAACCGATGGATCTTCAAGCTACGCGACCTCGAGAACAAGCTCAAGGCAGAGCGCGAGGGACGCTCGCAGGACCGTAATGCGGCCAGGCAGCGGCTGGGCGGGCTCGAGACGGAGAACCGCGATCTCAGGAGCGAAGTGAGTCGGATACGCAGGGCCAACGGGCAACTGGGAGACAGCTGACGGGGGGCGAGGAGGTGAAGGGATGGTGTCTATTTCGTTTGTATCATTTCACCATATGTATCAACACCAGAGAGCCGGAGTGGGCGGGCGACTTGTTATTTTGTGTCTTGTGCCTTTTCCCTCTGCTTTCTTCCTCTTTCAGCATTCGTAACGCCAGCAACGAAGGACGGTCTTTGCTGGGGATTTGATGGAGTTTGCGTGGACAGGCCTCCTTTTGGGTACGATAGTCTAATACCAAAGCCTCTGTCTGGCGTTGTTTGACAGGTCGGACGGACCACGGACATTTATAAATATGTATATATACTACGTACATGCTGATATGGCGATGATCGCGTCCCACAGTCGCTCACGCAGCTAGAGCCCTGGATGGCTTGTTTGGATGCTTCGTCGTGAGCAACCTCATCTCCCCTCTAACCTTCGGAGTTCCCTCCGCACCCCTCCGCACCGGTTCCGCATCGGCTCCACCGCCACCCGACCATTTCTCGCAAAGTGATTTGTCCAAGGCCAGATTAGTCTCGAAACCTGGAGAGGATGCATGTCATCATGTGGGCGATCCCTGAGCGTCCCCAACATGTCGGGTGGGATGCGCCTACCCGCCTATCCCCCCCCCCCCCCCCTCCCTCGCGATGGTGCTCTCACGTCACGGCTCGATGGAGCATGCCAAGGCTCTGCATGTCTGGCATCGGGATGGCTGTCTTCAGAAGTCCGACGTTGGCTGAAAGAAAGGCGCTGGAAGGTGGTCGGCTTATTGGATATAACAGACAGATGGGCTCGTCTGCGATGGCGAATATTATGTCTTGGAGGGGAGCATACATGAGCTGTTGATCTTGGATCTTGTGATATACCCTACCTACGTGAGTCTTCTTGTTGGCACTGGTTAGCCCACGGTCGAGTCTCGCTGGCCTTTTGTTATTTTCGAGAGCTTCGCGAGGCCGAGTTACACAGCATCCAGCCGCCAAGCCTCGTGATCTTGGGCATAGAATCCGTTCAACCCACACCATCAAAAATACGTCCCACGGGATATCATAGCATAACATCATGTCCCGCTTCGCCGCCATCCCTCGCCTCCGACCTCAGCACCGCACCGTCATGACGATGGGCGCCGGGGCCGCGGCCCACCACGCGCCCAAGAAGGAGGGAGACATCTCGTCCGTCTTTGTCTCCCTCTCGGGCGCCGAGCGCGCGCCCCTCCCCGACCGCTTCCGCGCGCTCAAGCGGGACCTCGTCGCCGGGCACGAGGACGCCGTCACGCGGTCCTGGGGCCGGCTCCTGCGCGCGCTGCGGGAGGAGAACGAGGTCGTCCGGGCCGCAGGGCCTGCCGTGATCCCCATCGTCGAGTTCCGGGACCTTAAGGCGGGTGTAACGGCATTGCGGGACGAGATCCGCAAGAGGGGCGCCTTGGTCATTCGGGGCGTCGTCGACGAGGCGGAGGCGAGGGCGTACAAAGATGAGATAGAGGCGTACGTGCGCAGGAACCCGTCCACCAAGGGTAAGTGTGAACATCCCCCAAGCCCCCTTTTCTGTTTCATAGTCACTTGACTTCGACTGACACGGCATAAATCCAGCTTTCCCACCGGATAACCCGCAGGTCTACGAGCTCTACTGGTCTCCCCCACAGATCCGGGCTCGGGCGCACCCCAACATGTTGAAGACGCAGGCGACGCTGATGCGCGAGCTCTGGCACGCGTCGACCGACGCCGCCATCTCGATGCAGCCGTTGACGTATGCTGACCGCCTACGCATCCGGCAGCCCGGCGACGCGACCTTTGCCCTCGGCCCGCATGTCGACGGCGGGTCCGTGGAGCGGTGGGAGCGGGACGGGTATGGCCGCGGCGGCGGCACCTACGTCGCCGTCTTCCGCGGCCACTGGGAAGCCTACGACCCGTGGGACGCGACGGCGCGCGTCGGGGCCGTGCAGGACCTGTACAATGGCGCCGGCGCGTGCAGCATGTTCCGCATGTTCCAGGGGTGGCTGAGCATGAGCGCGTGCGGGCCGCGCGAGGGTACTCTGCTAGTGAACCCGCTCGTCCGGCTCTCGACGGCATATTTCCTGCTGCGGCCGTTCTTCCGGCCGCGGCGGGAGGTATGGGAGATGACGTCCGGGGCCGCCGACGGTGCCGAAGGCTTCCTGGCCGAGGACAACTGGGCATTCACAGGCGGAGAGGCGATGAGCAGCGAGTTGCAGGGTGCGACGCCGGGCCACGGGCAGGAGCTGAGCGACGCGCTGCACCCGCACCTGGGGCTCGGCGGCGGCACGATGGTGCACGTCCCGCGGATCCGGCCCGGAGACTACGTCGCGTGGCACGGGGACCAGGTGCACGCCGTCGACGCGGTGCACCGCGGCGCGGGGGACTCGAGCGTGCTGTACGTGCCCGTGTGCCCGGCAACGGACCTTAACGTCGCATACCTGGCGCGGCAGCGGGAGGCCTTCCGCTTGGGCCTGCCGGGGCCGGATTTCCCCGGCGGTAAAGGGGAGAGCGAGCACGTCGGGCGGCCCGGGGAGGAGGCGGTCCGGGGCGCGGAGGCAAGGCGGGCAATGGGGCTGGAGAGGCTGCTGCCGGCCGCGGAGAAGGAAGGACACGGCGGCGGGCGCGGCGAGCGAGAGCTGATTGAGAGGGCAAACCGAGTACTGGGGTTCTGAAACTGGCGGTGAGACCCGAGATGAGGCTTTCGGAATGTAAGGGAGAGTGGTGCCGAGGTAGTAAGACAGACAGACGGACAGCAGGGAGAACGTGCGAGACATATGTCTTTGATGCCATCGGTATGTGTGTAACGTCCTCCTGACCGTGATAGTGATGAGTGAAACTACGGCGTCCAGTGTCTCAATACTGCTGGCTGGTGCCAATGACCAGGAACCAGACAGAGAGACATGAAGACGCAAGCATTCACTCGGCCAGCGCGAGGTTGGCCATGAGGGTAACTCTGTCCGGCACACCGCCATCCCTCACTCGAATCGACCGGAATCCCAACTGGTCTCCCTCTACAGTCGCTACCGCCCAGTCCGACCCAGAAATATGAGACCGCAACTCCTCTATGATTCGTAATCTAAGTACATGTCTATAACCGAGGTATCTAAAACCCAATCCCTTGACCTCCCTTCCCACTGGTACGCGCTCCCCTCACGAGTCCGCCGCCTTCTTGCACAGGACCCAGCCGTAGTAATCAAACGCGCTCTCCCCGCCCTCGAGCACCTCCATGTCGAGGTCCCACGACGCCCCCGCGGCCTCGAGCAGCGGCCGGATGAAGTGCGGCTGGCGGTAGGTGACATAGAGGAAGACGCCGCTGCCGGGCCTCAGGGCGCGGTGGACCTCGCGCAGGTACCGCGCCGTGTTGTCGCGGACGTCCGGGAGCGGCGACCACGGGCTCCCGTGGATCATGGCGTCCATGGTGCCCTTGTCGAAGGCGACGTCGACGGAGCCCGTGGGCGCGGCGTCGGGCATGTCGCGGACGTCGGCCCAGCGCCACTCGATGCCGCCGCCCGCGACGGCGGCGTGGCGCGCAGCCATGAGGTCGACGACCACGGTGGAGAAGTCGAGGCACAGCTGGTTCCGGTAGCCGCGCTCGGCGAGGTCGGCGGGGATGGTCTGGGGGTGTTAGCGCGCGCGCCTGCGCGTGCGTGTGCGTGTGTGTGTGCGTGTGTGCGTGTGTGTGTATGTGTGTATGTGTGTATGTGTGTATGTGTGTATGTGTGTAAAAGACGAGTTCAGTGTGAGCTGGGGGAGCTGTGTGTGTGTGTGTGTGTATGTGTGTGATATAAGTTGAAACAACGGGAACTGGGAATTAGTGAGTAAGGGAGCAAGCAGTGAGCAACGTACACTATCGCCGGACCCCAGGTGCATGATACGCGGCGCCGACTCCGGGGGTCTCTGAGAGAAGAGGTGCCTCTGGAAGAAGGGCTCGAGGGCGGCAAAGGTGCGGAACCACTCGTGTGTCGGGTTCGAGCCGTCTGACTTTGTGTAGCGCTCGTTCCAGAACTCGGGCGTGGCGAGCGCCTCGGCCTCGCTGGGTTCGCCCATCTCGTGCGAGGCGGATGAGTGAGGTGCCGAGTTGTGAGTGAAGTGTTCAGTGTGAGATGAGCCCGCGGGAGGTGAGTGTGAAGGTGCCGCGTCGATGAGTCGATGAGCCGACGATGAGTGAGCGAGTGAGTTTGAGTGAATGTGCTTAGCAGAGTAAAGGATGGAAACAAAATAAAAATAAAAATAAATAAAATAAAAGTCAGTGATGGTGGGGGCGGGGTACTCTAGAATTGAAGCATTTAATTGGCTAGAGACAGACAGTTGCGACCGTGGTTGGAATCCTCACATCCCGACCGTCAAGTGAGGGGTTCATGATGAGGATGTTGACAATGTTGACGATGTTCCTTGACGCCTCTTTGATAATGAAGATGGACGGTAATTTGAGATTTGGGAACACAGCCCATCCCGGGTATATTTGCTCCATCATTCCTCACCCTGTCCTTCTCCTTCAGATAGTCGCACTCATCAGTCCTGAAACGAATCCATCTCATTCATAAACATACACCAATCGTCAACGGCGAGTCATGGCACGACATTTCGGGGCAGCCACATGCACATTCTGAGCTCCTCGAGTCGATGCCATATGTACCAGCTAGGGTCACACCATGGAATCCATGTGGGTTGGGCAACTCAAACGTCATTGCTACTAGTACACTGCTCACGAGGGTGTCGTCAACTCGCGGATCCGGCTTTGCTGACTTATTCAATTCATTTACTTCATACTTTATTTTCTTTGGTATTCTTCCATGCTCCAATCCCAGACATCCCCTCCGGGCGTCATCCTGTGACGATGATTTCCTCCTCTCACCACGCTTGCTTTCCCCCCTGTTTTACTGCTGCTGCTGCTTCTGGTGGGCCTCAACGAAGGGGCCCATGAAAGGGTTGAGGTAGTCGCCCTTGCCGAGGTCGAGGCCCTTGGCGCGCAGGATGCAGTAGGCCGTCTGGATGTGGAAGAAGAAGTTGGGCATGCCGTAGGCGACAACGTAATCGCGGGCGCGGATCTGCATCTCGCCCTTGCCGAAGCCGAGGCCGAGGGGCACGAGGGCGTCGGTGCGGGCCTCGAAGGTCTTGGGGTCGGCCGACTCGACCAAGGCGATGGTCTCCTCGACGCGCTTGCGCAACTCGCCGAGGCCGGCAAAGTCCTTGCCCCAGGCCAGGGGCTCGGTGCCCTGGACGCGAGAGACGATCTTCATGGCGGAGTCGGTGGCGACGAAGTACTGGAACGAGAAGGGGAACATGTCGATGTTGTCGGCGAGCTTCCACTGGAGGATCGAGTCGGCTTCGATGGACTTCTCCGCCGCATAGGCCTCGGCCTTGCTCAAGAGGTTGAGCAGCGTCTTGAGACCCGAGAGGAGGAGGGGGACGGTGGCATCGTGAAGAGTGTAAGTCATGATTGCGGTTTCGGTGTTCGCGGGTTGTATTTGTATATGGGGGGGTATGTGGTGTTGTTCGTAGATGAGCGTGAACTTCTTCAGTCAAGACGTGGAAGTCATGGAGCTATATATGTCCTTGCCACCCCTCCCAAGACAGCTGGGAACCCGGTGGAAACGTAGTCCGGAACGCAACCTCGCACTTGGCCTTGAAAGAGCGGTGGGACTGATAGCTCAAGCCCAGATACACGAGCTCGAGTGGGGTGGGTGCGGGACGGCGATCGGGCGTTTCTGTCGAGTTCGACGGGCGGGTCTCGGTTGACTAATGTGTCCTTGCCGGTTGTATACGACGTAGTAGCCGTGACACCGGACTTTTGTTGTGTGGCCTTTTTGGTCCCGGATCTAATAGGGGAGGCGGAATTTTCATCATCATCTTCATCATCATCATCACCATAATCAGATGACCCAAGCCACCAGGATTAACCTGAGCACGTTGAGTTGGTTCTTGTTCCTCCACGAGGCACCGCCGGCTTCCTTCTGACAGGCAAATGATACATACAGGGAGGGGAGAGGAGAGTTGAGGGGGGGGTGACACACACGCACACACACCTACGGAGACGCACAGGTAACCGACACAAGAGGTAACAGACACACTTCAGTGACAGACACAAGAGGTAACAAAAACGGGCCAAGTGACATTTGGAGTAGGATCGCTTGCATCTCGGATGGGCCTCGACCAAGATCCTCTGCCGCGCTGACAAATGCGAAATGCTTGCTCGTCCATCCATGCCTTGTCTCATACTCCGCCGCACGTACGCAAAAGCCCGCTATCGAGTCGTGGTCGTACAGGCGGCTCAGGCGGGATTTGCACCGCAGCGAATCCCGGATGCCCGCTAACGGAGGGGGAAGAGAAACGTGGCGCTGAGAAATCCACCATAAAACGAGGCTCCAAAAGAAATAGAGGGGGCCGTGTGAAGCATTGAAGATGTCACTGGCAACATCCTCCTTCTCCCCCCCCTCTCCAGATTAGACCAGATAGAGCTGATGAGAGACGACGACTGATCGCCTCGTAGCACACGCAAGAGACGGCCAATCGGGCGTTTCCGTCGACAACGGCCCCAGAAGCTTAAATCGACGATGGAAAACCAAGTTGAATTGGGGCTCATTGACGGGTTCGTCATGGTGCGAGTTAATTGCGTGATTCCCATCGCGGCTGGGCGGCGAGAAGGGCGTCTGCTCGCCGCTCCTCTGGGGAGAGGAGGTTCCTCCTCCCCTAGTGCCGCCACACTGCAGGCTGTAGGGGATGAAACGACAGCGCAGGGTTGCAGAGACGATCCCGCAGAAAAATAACGCTGCTTTGTAATCGAGGAGGGAATGGAAATACACCTAAATCCGTGCCATCGGACGAAACCGGCCCAACTCCGGTCTAACCGCCTCCGGCACCATTCGGCCGGCCCGTCCCGGCCAAGCACCACGGCGTTAGTGTCGTTCCCTATAACAGGCGTTTATGTTCCACAAGGCTTTGTATCAGATGTCTTGAAGAATGCTCGCTCGAGTGCCGTCCTACCGCCTGCGGTTCGCCGTGGACGATCGGTATGCCTGTGCAGTTGCCTGGAACCACGTCACTCGGTTGCAAGCTGGGTTGCGGGTAAATTAACAGCCTCCTTTTGGTATTTTCACGGCCCCCTACTAAACCTATCGCAAAATTGTCGCCTTTAATTGCGGGCAGCAATTAACGCCGAATATACCCTGCAAAACCCTGTGATAAAATCTAAGAGGCGGCTGGAGATACTGTATTCCGTCACCCTAACCCCAACTAACCTTAACCTTAGCCTGAATCCTAACCAGAATCTTTACCAACCCTAACCACCCTAACCATAGAGAAGATTTTAGTTAGAATGATTAGAGTGGTTGGGGTTGGTTAGGATTCTGGTTGTGACTAGGGCCAGGGTTAGGGTTAGCAAGAGTTAGGGTAACGGAATACGGTATTTCCAGT
Source organism: Colletotrichum navitas (assembly GCF_030913465.1). Classification (NCBI taxonomy): domain Eukaryota; kingdom Fungi; phylum Ascomycota; class Sordariomycetes; order Glomerellales; family Glomerellaceae; genus Colletotrichum; species Colletotrichum navitas. The sequence continues at coordinate 75,105 of NW_026850672.1, forward strand.
TGTTCTGGATCTGTGGCTAGGGCTGTAGCAAATGCCTGCTTGATCTGGTTGGCTTTATCAGATACAGTAAGAGGGCCGTAAATTTACCAAGAGGCGGCCGTCATTTTACCCGCAACCGCAAGCTGAACGCCGAGAGGCCATGCTCTTGCTAATTAATAATCCCAAGCACCGCGAGATGAGGACATGCTGCGTAAGCAGCTTTGCCCGCTGGATCCTACTGGTCTGTTGATGACATGGCGGCGGCAGCATTGTTTGGACTGCGTACATGCCTCTACCAGTCCTAGCCGCAGGCGCTGCCGAATCTTAGTACACCGGATCTCGTCTGGTAGTCCTGCATGTCTTGAAGAAGTTTAATCTTGCCAGGCTCGCCCGCGGAGTCAATGTCGATACATGTCTGCGCCCCGAGGAGCACGAAGAAATCAAGAAAGGGAGATAAACCGCAACGCAGAGAGAACGGTCCTCAAGAGGGAACAAGAGGTGGGACATGCCATCCTCCCCCATCACTTCATCCTCGCGCTCGACGCGCGAACATGTCGCGACATGTCGCGAAAATGTCGCGTCCAGGGTAACTCTCAATATGACTGCTACCCGAACCCCCACTCACCTGCGGTCCCTACGATGCCTTCGATAACATCAAAATGCGGAAGAAAAGCAATATACCCCTCCCACCTCCACCGCAAGGGTTGTTTGGTGAGTGCATTTTCCCTGGCCGGTGATGGTGGTTTGGCCACTCGGCTTCTTCTGTTTGTCTCCCGATGCCGGAAGTAATGACGCTAAGCCGCAAGCATCTCAGCCCACCTGAACTTTGCTTTGCGCCTTGCCTCGCGACATTACGAACATTGCTGCCCGGTCTCAGATGTTTTCCCACCATGTTCTTGTATTGTTGTATATGAGTTGGCCCTTGAGAGAGAAGGCACATTTCACAGGCATTGTGAATTGATTAACCTCGTCCTTTCTTAGAATCGATACAAGAACCTCCAGTCTGATCTAAACTACATAACGCTTTGCACAGCTCTGGAAGCTTGTCTCGCTATGGGTGCCCCGCAGATCATGGAAGAAAAGGGGGGGCGGAGATGGGATGCAGAGGAAGCCTGCCCGGGATTCGCAGCTTTCTTTTTCCAGGGTCCAACCCCACACGTTACTCTCCAATGAGTTGGTGTGGCGAGGCAACGATGCGAGAAAAACATCATGGAAATCCTCTACTCTATCTGTCCGTAGATGAACGCATATCTATCGTAGAACGACGAGGCTGAACGCCATAGAGATTGCCTACGGTCACGTAGTCCGTGGCGGCCGTCCATTTATGCCAAAACACCAAGAGCCTGCTCGGGGGACGATCAGCTCGGCTGGGTAAACGGTTTCCTGACCGACGTCGGCCGTCAAGTACCCAGCCATTCGAAATGCTCGGTGGGTACTCTGCTATTCCACACAAACTCAAGGATACGTGTTCTCACTGGCTGTGATCCTTGAGTCTGAGAAGCTCCATGTCTAGCCCTTGGAGGGCTGTGGAGAACCCCTTTCGAGCGGTGTCATAGACAAGAAAGAACGAGGGGGAAGTAGAGGGTTTGACGCGAACGCGTCAGTTTCGCGATGCCTTGCATTGCAGGAGGGCACAGTCTGGGGTTTGCCCTCTGACGACGCCATCGTCGACAACTTCGAAATCACACAGACTGGCCATTATAAAGCACGCTGAAGTCAACCTCTGTCTATTTGTTCTTTTAATCGATCCCATCTTCCATTCAGTGCCGCTGAGCCTGCTATATTATTGTTCTTCTCGCCCCCCCCCCCCCCCCTTCCCTCTCTCATCCCATCTCCCGTTCTGTCTTTCGACCATATCTGGACTGCGTCACTTGGCAACAATGAGGAAAACGCAGCGAGACAAGAATGACCCCAATAATAACAGCACAACTCCTTACAGCAACAGATCACACAATAATGGCCCAAACTTGAACGGCCCGTCAAATGACAGCAACATCAAACGCAGTAACCGTGATAACCGCAACAGCCGTAATCACCTGAACAATAACAGGGTCAACCGTAATAACGGCAACAACGGCGGCAATAACGGCGGCAACAACGGCGGCAACAACGGCGGCAACAACGGCGGCAACAACGGCAGTAATCGCAATAACGGTAACCACGATGGCAAGAAGACCCGCAAGAAGACCCGCAAGAAACACAGCAACACCATCCAGAGCAGCTCGCCAGCTGAAAGACAATCTGAAAGCGGCCTCACCATCAATAACAATGTTTTCACCAACCCCGCTCCTCAGACGCATGCCCTTGTTGTGCCCGAACCCAGGAACCAGAGCTCCCAATGTACGGAAGACCAGAGTCGGCTCAAGGATCAGATATGCATCTATTACGGGATCAACAACCTCAACGAGCTTCTGCATGACCGAACTCTCGCCGCCCCTCCAGAATGGGGAAGTCAGTTCCTTAACAGGATCTACTGGTTATGCCAGAAAGGGCTCAGTCTCTCGGAACTCAAAGACGCTCTAAGCAGCAAGTTCAATGATCGCCTCAATAAATCACTCAACAGTAGAGTCAGGTTTGTCCAGCCTCATCTCTTGCTCGAGGACATCCAAGCAGTCATCAACGACGTGGTAAGGCGTCATTGCCCCGCGTTAACCATGTATAACGTGCTGATGTATTGTTGGACAGAAAGCACTCGAGCAACCATCCAATCACGAGGCCGTCAGCCTGGACTATACACCCTGCAGGAACAAGAACAAGGTATGCCATGACCGACAACGTCCCCCTTTCCGTGCAAACCTCCCTAATGATCTGCCCCCCAAAGAACACGCCGTCAACAGGGCCCAAAAAGAGAAAGAGTTCCAGCGCAGTTCTCATGTCCAAGCAGTCAAGCTCGGCCAAGCGGCAGCGACGCGCGTACGAATCTCCCGATCCGAGCGACGAGACCGATAACGAATCGGTCATTAGCGTGGGCCCCATGGTCCTGAAGGCCGAACGAGTCAAGATAGAACGCCAGATGAAAGAAAAATTCCAGAAAGCCCTCGAGGAAGCCATGGCTAAAATGAAGCGTTTGGCCGCGGGAACAGGGCTGCGGGAATAGGGCCGCGTGCCACTTAAGTAGGCGCAACGGTTGCAGGGGTAACTCGAGAGGGTGCAAGAACTTAGGAAGTCAAAATGCGTGCGGCCCACATTGCGAGATGTCCTTTGTTGTTTGCACCCAAGGGGTTTCTTTTTAAAATATTTATATATATTTGAGCAGCGGAAAAAGAATGAATTCGAGTCGAGCTCCAACGGGAGCACCTGCTATAGAAAGGGTTGCAAGAGTTTGGCTTCAACAGTATGATGTGAAACAAGTGTGCATGCTTCTTTCCACAATTTCGTGACGCTCAGTTATAGTTTGTGCTTTCGTTTATCGTGTAGTTTGCAGTCTGTTGGACGCTTTGTTTCTGGGTCTGTCTGATTTCTACGTCGTATCCCCACAGCATGATTATTCTCTGTCTGACTATGCACATGTCCTTAATTTCTCCAGGAATCCTTTCTGATATTGACTGAGCATTATATTGGAGCGAGATGGACTATGAAATAATGCAAATGTTATATCTTTGACGTCTCCTGCCGGTTGATGATGGACTGGCTTGGGAAAAATATTCAACCCGCACACATGGTTCTGACTAGCACTCCTGCATGCGCACTCAGGGAGAATGGCTGTGCTGTTCAATGGACGTCGCAATGGAAATCATCGTTTCTTTTTCTTCTTTCTTTTGTGATGGACTCCGCACCAAGAAACGGACCGAAAGAGACTCCCACCGCAGAATCGCTGGGTTGTACTACACAGCCCCCTGTTTCTTCGTATCTGACGTCTTGGTACTACCCACCCCTGGACGTCGCGAGATGAAAACCTGAAAGGCTGTATCGCGGGCACGAGGGCATGTATATGATGCGGCATCTAAAGCCACCCGTGCTCCTCTCTAAAGAAGCAGCAGTCTGGAAACAAAGTTGCTGTTGTCGACGGAACGCATAAATCGTGGGCCAGCGGTAGGCGCCAAGAAAACAAGTAATCACTGGGGAGCGGTCACTAGGTCAGAATATAACCACGCCACTTGGGATTTCCGGAGATATCGTCAGTACATCCCATGCCCACATAGGTATCATAGGCCACTTGACAAAAACTGCCGATGATGCAAGTAGTCAATACTGAAGCAGCATGCCGTGGCAATTTTGTGTACACGAGTGCCTGAACACCTGAGCTAGAAACAAGAAAACAGGGTTCACTTGCAGCCCCTCAGTGGTTTAATTATGTTTCTGTTCATGGTCCTTGCTTGGTCTTATTTGAGCACGCTGATGTGAAAAGGTTCCTATCAGGATGCCCCCGACAGTTGCAAATCGTAACAGAGACAGACGCAAAAGTCTTTCGGCTACTCCCCCTCCCCCTCCTCTGCGCCGGCCCGCCACGGCTCCAGCATCTCGTAACAAAACTACCTTTGGCAAGCTTGCTGGTCTACGTCGATCCGCCAGACCAGCGGCGGCTCTCGCCAACGCGAGTATCATGACCCATACGACAGACGACGTGGTTGACGATCAGGACTGTACTATTCTCCCGTCGATAGAGGACAGTCCATGTAGGGACAGAAACGCCGAAGTGCCCGACTCCGAGGCTGACGACGATTCCGAGTCCAACGCATCGGATGAATCGCTGGTTGTCCTTCCACCTACCGAGACCGATAAGGTACCCAATTGGCCCTCCGATGACCAGTCGAGTTCTTAAGATAATGACATGTCGTTATAGCCCGCTGGTGTAAAGTCAGTCGCTGCTGTTTCCACAAGTAGTACGAAAAGAAAGGTATGACCATTTGTTACAAACATTTATCCTCAGCCTGCCGATACTTCGTCATAGAACCCGAAGTCCATCTCTTACGCCAAGAGGCCTCCGCCCAGTTCAAAAAAGAAGAAAAAGGCGACGATGAAAACGAATGTAGGCTGCCGTCTCCAACCCCATCTATACGTTTATGATGCAGCATTGACAAGCAGGAAAGGCTGCTGCAAGCAAGACACAGACTAGTTCCGCAGTAAATGCAGCCACAAAGGTACCGTTCATGCCCACAATCATCTGTTCGACGCCAATCTAACACCTTACGAAATTGCAGCCTCGTGCCACCACTGCCAACCCACCAGGCTCAGGACAGACCGGAGAGCAACATGGGGCAAATAAAACTGGCGAAGAGTTGTCCAAGCGTGCCCTGGCCTATAAAGAGTGCAAGGCACGCGCGTTGCACGCCCGCAACGCCGCAAAGAACGACGTCGAACTTTGCAAGCTCATGGTGCAGGACTTGGACAACGCCGCGGGGGCCAAGGTGGGATACGACGAGAAGCTCAGGCTCTGGAACAATACAGCGGTCGAAGGATGTGAGACGAAGGAGTTTCGACGCAACTTGAACGAGTTCCTCGCCAAGAATACCGATTTTCTCGACAAATATGGCAGATACAACCTATTACGGGACAAGGAACAGATGCTATGGGACCAGGAAATGAAGCAACGACTTGTTCCGGCAAAGGCATTGGGATGCTTGTCTATGACCTTTGAAAACATGAAGCAAGCCTTGGATCGGAACATCGCTCTCTTGGATGAGGTGCAGCTCGAGTACCGAGCTCCTGATCTCGAAACCTTGGCTGAGATACCTACCCGGCAAACGATGGCCAGAATGAAATTGGCGGAGGCTGAGGAACGCCTGGTTGCTGCGCAAGAATGGCTTGACGGTATGGCATGGAAAGTTGACAAATTCTATCCGAAGTGGTTCCGGGAGTGGAAAGAGTCTGCGCCGGAAGTTATAACATAGACAATATGCAGAGTTTATTTCTCACAGCCCTATTTTACGAGTTTCGGTTTTCCATTTGCATGACCGACTACAGGGCAGATCAGCCTCGGGACTGAACATAGGACAATGTGTTGTGACTGCAGAGCGGACCACCACATGTATGGTAAGGCCGCTCACACCATCTCGATTACAGTCAGCGTTTTGTAAATTGTAATCAGTTATAAGCATAGAATAAAGTCTAATCATTTGTTTCTCTGGTTCATAATGTCTGTATTGTTGCCATACCGGACGAAGAGCCAGTTCCTCGAAAGTAATGGAAGGGGCCTTCTGCGCAGGGTATTCCGTCCTCTTCACTTGTTTATTAGGATCTTATGATCACCATTGTATCCGACTCCCACCCAAACATATCACTAGACCTAGCCTGTTACTAATCTGTCAGGCGTGAGACTCTTCATTCTCCTTATGCTGGGGCCTGCGCACCCAGACCTCGTCGATTAAGTCTCCTTCGCCCTTGACACATACCCAATCTCCCATTCCGTACTTTTTCGGCGCCACTCTACATCCTCTACCACCGCCACCAACGATCAGATTACCCGGCCTGTACTTCTCGTCTCTCTTCATTCTCCGGATAACGCTGCCATGGACTCTGACTTTGTCAGGGATGTCGCGAACTTCCCCGCGAGGCAACGGCCACCTAATAGGTTTCCAACTGCCATCGGGTCTCAAGTCGAGTCTTCGAAAGGGAAGGTATTCCATCGCCCTCCACATGAAGACGCTGACACGATGCATGCCGCATGCGAAATCAAGCGAATCGTGGATTTCCGCCTCATGTGCGGTCCGCATCATCTCGGCGAAAGGCGTCGTCGTGCAGGTGTGTGCCAATGCGTCCGAGTTTTCGTCTGTTTTCTCTGTCGTCGAGCCATTTGGGGACTCTGGTCGAAAGTCGACCGGCGGAGAAGGGGCGTCAACATGAATTTCTGGGACTCCGGGCACATCTTGAGGCATGGGAGATGCCGGTGTACGTTGTAGGCTAGGTGCTGTTACTGATTCGATACAACCCAAGTACTCGAGTTGCTCGACGTCGAAAGACAACCCTGCTCGTATGGCTTCTCGGACCATCCAAACGAGGGGAATATGGCTGGCATTCTTGCGACCTGCGACAGCGTCCCAGCCGCCCCCGATGTCGCCATGACCGCCAGCGAACCAGACTTCGTCGACATTTTGGTCGGCTTCGTCGTCATCGGAGTCGTAGGACAGGTCTTCCATTGGTGGCTTAGAATGGACAGATGAGCCATCATGGTCCTTGTGCGCGCAATGTGAGGGATCAGTTGCTCTGGATCTAGACCTGGAACGGCTGCGAAAGGGAGCAGGATGGTCTGCGTTGTCTTCCTGCCTTTCATGATGGTGCCTCCTCCCACGATCTTCCGCGGCGACGGCGTCGTCGGGAGCGAGCGTTGAACGCCGGCCAGGGCGATACTTTTCTTGATATTCTTGTAATTTTTCGTTGAACGGCTGATGCTCTATCATCCGTTTGGCGGCGTTCTTCCTGTGACACTTCTTGGGCTCTTGGTATATCAGATCCTGCCGAAACTTTGCCCGACGTTCATCAATGCTGACTGCATGTCGAATGACTTTGGCAGAGCTGCGTGCAGTGTATGGGAACTTGCTACGCTGCATCCATGCCGTCTCGAAGCGGGGAACACTATTCACCGTATCGAAAAGTCCCAGAAAACGGATGCGTCGGATCGGCCGGGAAAAGGTTTCTCTGAAACCTCTGAGAAACTGATACATCTTTTCCTTTTCCTCCTTGCCCTTCGGGGTGGAGTTGGTTCGGCGGCATTGCCACTGAGAAAATGCGTTCCACGCAAAGGCAACCATCTCCTCATTGCCATGCAAGAGGAGACCGACAAAGTCCAGCATCTCGGCCAGGAACCTGGCAACATAGGCCCCTCGAGAAAAGCCAAACATGTAAATATCGTCTCCCGGAGAGTAATACCGCATCAGAAACCGATAGCCCCCGACGACGTGCTGATCGAACGAGGAGCCGACGGCGGAGTCTTTGGCCATCTGATACCAGGACTTGCATTTTGCTCTAATGCCGTTGTGAGTCAGATTTTCCGACACGACATATGTTCCAATTCCGGCTATGCAGCGGTTAGTGTCTTTGTTACTTGTTTTCTCAAGGGATCAAGAATTGATAAGCGCACGTTGGTAGTAATGATCTAAGATGGTCAGTAACCAATAGCTATCATTCTGTATGTCCCTGTATGGATCCCCTTACATTGGTCGTCGGCTGAGCTGTCGAGCATGCGAAAAATCTTGAGTATGTTACTGTCGCTGTCATCACCTCGAAACTTATTGCCGGTGCCATCGAAGCAGAGAATGAGTTTTCTTCGAGGGCCTCGTTGCTGGCTTTCTCGATATGCCCCATTCCCAGTTTGATCGCCCGGCTCTGTTGCGCTCATTCTGGGGTTACCCCCCCGCTGTTTGGAAGAATTGAGGAGGTGAGGATGCATAGCACTTGGGCCAAACTGGCAACAAGTCTTTTCTGGTTCAAAGAAGATAAAAGGGGCGAAGACAGCGCACGACAGCCCAGCCGAAGGGAGTGCGAAAGATACGTTGTCATATACAATGGTAGACCCCACCCGATGATATCTCCGTTAAAGCGACCGACATTCCACAACCCCTTGAATAGAGATGCCACGTCTGGCGGTCTTGTACGTTTTGCGCTGGCCTGCATGCAAGCGGATGACGGCGGGATGCATTTAGCATTCTCAATTATCGCCTCGGCCGGTAAAGGGGGAGTAAAACTTCACTGGTTCGGGAAACACGGCTGTGTAGTGCAATGAAGCCCGGTGTGACACTAGTTCCATGTCTCCTCACCGTCTATCCCTCAACCAACCAAATTAACAGAACGAGGGTGTCGATCATGATGGGAATTGATCTGCATCTCAGCCGTGAAACAACTCACGGCTTGGTAGTTGTATCTAAGACAGATCTACAATCAGCAGTCAAAATTCGGGAAGTTTGTAAAATGCAGTTAATTCAACTGATAGATCAGTTGAGGCGTTCTTAGCGCAATCGTTTTCAGCTGTGACCGAGACAAGTATACTCAACTCAAGATACGGGGGGGGATGTATCATCCGTGAGAAAGAGCACGTTGGCGCTCGAAAGTTAATACCCGAAGTGGTGCTAGCATACGCCAGCGCGATAGATTGGTCTCAGAACCGTTGTCCTCTTGGCTTCTCACGATGCCGTCGAGGCGTACCTGCAAATATGTCATCGAATAAGACATCATCAATCAGCCACATCTAAATGCCAACTAAGTCTGACAACTTTGCGAGAGAATCTTTGGGCTTGGTTGGGACATCACCTGGGATTGGACCCTTCCTGTTGAATTTGTAAGTAGAGTGTTCAAGACATGACTGACATTGTGAAAAGTTTTCAAAATCGTTGTTGCTTCTGTCAATGCAATTCGAACGTGAGACAGGGTCGAACACAATGCTCGCTCCCTTGCCGCCCACATCACACGAGATAAGTGAGATGTAGAGGAACAGAAACTAACTAACGAACCGATCTAGTGCAGAAGCAGGCGGCTTCAGGAATATAGCACAGCATACACGAAGCTTGCCACATCAACTGTGTGATTGAGGCCCAAAGATTCAATACCAAACCACGCCACCCTTCTTCAGCACCATCTGTCGTACGTTTTAAGGAATTGCCGGTGGATGCGGAGAATTTAGCAACCCAGTCTCTAGTGGAATTCAAAAAGAAGCAAGACCGGAGATTCCCCTGGTAATTCTTTGGGACGGAAAATGATCGTCAATCGGGCTGAATAATTAGACCCCTAGTGCCGCAACCTATTGTTGCCGAACGGGATCGTCGTGGACGGCTGCAGGCGTGCACCCGGCCGATGTGCAGCCGATGTGAGACATTCCAAGACATGACCCAAGACAGGCCGAAGCTATCGGTATGTCACGGCTGGGTGTAAGCTCCCACCAGCCAAGCTCGCATGCTCAAAAAGGGCAGAAGAATCGGCTGCCAAGAAGCATTGAACAGGTCACGTCACGCTGCAATTTAAGATTAGTGTGTAATGGTGAATGACCGTCTGGAAATTATATAGGAAGACCAAACCCTGGCGAGAAGCCGCGAGTGTTCGCAAATTTCCGTCGGGAAGACGTATTCGAAGACACGTTTATCTCTCAGTATACCATGAAATCCCATCGAAACGGGAGCCTCGGAAGGCCTGATATCGGGGAGTCTGAGCACTCCAGTGCCGTCTCCGGTAAAGGGGCCCCCGTCAGTAATGAAAAGCAGCCTGGACCAAGTCGCGCATCCGCCCGATATGGTTCTCATGATGTCAAGAAGAAGAGCGGTCTCTCAGCGCTACGAGAGGCATCCAAACGGCCACTACCTACCCAGAATGGTGATGGGACTTATCCTAAGGAGCTGATTCGGCCGACAATGGTCCAAAACCTTCGGGCGCTGCAGGCGGCAGGTCAGTTCCGTGACACCAAAGGAATTGAAGTTGTTCCCGCTAAACCCCGAGACAGACGTGAAAACCCTTGTGCAGATCATCAAATCCAAGATCAAGAGGGAGAAGATCCAGGATGACAAGACTATGATCATGGAGCGCACCATCCAGATCGTGGCCAAACTTCCCCATAACTCTCAACTTCGCGAGAAACTGACGAATACTTTCATCAAAGAGCTTTGGGACTCTCTTGAACACCCACCCATGTTGTACATGGGCGATGAGTATAAGTATCGGCGCGCGGATGGATCCTACAACGTCAGTTGAGTCATTTTACAGCTAAACCCATAACGTACTAACATTCTACCAGAACCCAATGTTCCCTCAGCTGGGTGCCGCCGGCGGTGCATATGCGAGATCAGTCAAGCCTCGGATTGTCACGCTGGGTGCAATGCCTGACCCTGGCTTGATATTCGATGCCGTCATGGGCCGTACTGATTACAAGAAGCATCCAAACAACGTATCGAGCATCTTGTGGTATTGGGCAACCATCATTATCCATGGTAAGGGCCCATATTCACTAGCCTAGTCTAGACAAGACGCTGACTTTTACCAGATCTGTTTTGGACCGACTACAGGGACAGCAACAAGTCCAAGACGTCGGCTTACCTTGACCTCTCCCCGCTATATGGCAGCAACCAGGAGATGCAAGATTCTATCAGGACCTTTCGGGATGGCAAGCTCAAGGCCGACAGCTTTGCCGACAAGCGACTTATCGGAATGCCGCCGGGTGTCTGCGTCCTCCTGATCATGTTCAACCGATTCCACAACCACGTCGCGGAGCATCTCGCTGTCATCAACGAAGGCGATAGGTTCGCTCGACCAGGCAAAGGCCTCTCAGAAGAAGACGCCGCAAAGGCCTGGAAGAAGTACGATGAAGACCTGTTCCAGACAGCACGACTCGTGACTTCTGGTCTGTACATCAACATCACATTGATCGACTACGTCCGCAACATTGTAAACCTGAACCGCACCAACACAACATGGACGCTCGACCCCCGCCAAGAGGCCGGCATCGACGCTGGTACTCCTGACGGAGCGGAAGCAGGAACCGGAAATGTCAACTCAGCAGAGTTTAACCTCTGTTACAGATGGCATTCCTGCATCTCGGATAAGGACGACAAATGGATCCAGAAATTCTATGGAAAACTTCTGAGTGGTGGTAGTGGCAAGGGGAGCTGTCCCCCCAAGAGCTGGCTTGCATCTTTGGGAAATTCGAGAAGTCGATTCCCGACGACCCAGGTCAGCGTACCTTCGCCGAATACCAACGAGGCGAGGACGGAAAATTTGACGATGACGACCTCGTCGACTGCATCAGCTCAGCCATCGAGGATTGCGCTGGCGCATTTGGAGCTCGCAACGTCCCGCAGGTCATGAGGCCGGTCGAGATTATGGGCATTCTGCACGGCCGGAAGTGGAACGTCGCAGGTCTAAACGAGTTCAGAAAGCATTTCGGTTTGAAGCCCTACGACCGGTTCGAGGACATAAACTCGGATCCGGCCGTGTCCGAGCAGCTTAAGAACCTGTATCAGCACCCTGACTATGTCGAGCTCTATCCGGGTCTCGTCGCCGAGGAGGCCAAGACGCCCATGACGCCTGGCGTTGGTATCGCTCCGACATATACCATCTCACGCGTCGTGCTGTCGGACGCAGTTTGTCTTGTTCGGGGTGACAGATATTACACCACGGATTACAGCCCTCGCCACCTGACTCAATGGGGCTACAAGGAGGTCGATTACAACCTCAATGTCAACCACGGCTGCGTCTTTTACAAGCTGTTCCTGAGAGCCTTTCCCAACCACTTCAAAGCGAACTCGGTCTACGCTCACTACCCCATGGTTATCCCTCCCGAGAACCATCAAATTCTCACGGATCTGGGTCGCGTCGACCAGTTTGATTTCTCCAAGCCCAAGTTCACCCCTCTGCGAACGAACATTATCTCATACGGAGGTGCCAAGCACATATTGGAGAACCAGAACCGATACAAGGTGACATGGGATGAAGGTCTCTCGTTCCTGATGGGTGAGGGCGGCAGCCGTTTCATGCTCTCTGGAGACACGGACTTTCACGCGGGCCAAAAGAAATGCATGCAGTCCTTGCTCTACAAGGAAGGCTGGGACTCTCACGTCAAGCAATTTTATGCCCTGATCACGGAGCAGTTGCTCTTGGAAAAGTCGTACAAGCTCGCCGGTCAGACACACGTCGACATCATTCGTGATGTCGGCAACATTGCCCACGTTCACTTCGCTTCGAGAGTGTTCAACTTGCCTCTCAAGACCGCCAAGAACCCCAAGGGCGTCTTTTCGGAGCAAGAGATGTACGAAATCCTGGCGGCCATCTTCGTGTGCATCTTCTTCGATATCGATCCCGTCAAGTCGTTCCCTCTCCGACAGCAGGCCAAGGAGGTGACGATGAAGCTTGGGAAGATGGTCGAAACAAACGTCAAAATCACTACCAAGGTGGGCTTCCGCGGACTCTTCACCGGCACGGCGGACAAGGAAGACCCGCTCGCTTCATACGGGACCCATATGGTAAAGGGCCTTGCTAAAGCCGGTTTGAGCGCCTATGATATTGCGTGGAGCCAGATTTTGCCCACGTCAGGTGCCATGGTGCCGAATCAAGCACAAGTAGTGAGTGTTTCCTGGTTTGGCGAAAGACAGATATGCTGACATGTTGGAATGCAGTTTGCACAGGCTGTCGACTATTACCTCTCGTCCCCAGGTAGCGAACACCTTCAACAGATTCACAAGGTGGCCATGTCCCCGTCGACGAAGGAGAATGATGCTCTTCTTCTTGGATACGCCATGGAGGGCATCCGACTGGCGGGAACATTCGGCTCATACCGCGAGGCGACGCAGGACGACGTAATCGTCGAGGACGATGGCCGCGAGGTCTCCGTAAGACGAGGGGACAGGGTCTTTGTCAGTTTCGTAAGTTTAATGACGGGGTTAATATCGGCCGGGTCCCGAGCTAACCCAAAGTTTAGGTTTCTGCCGCCATAGACCCCGAGCACTTCCCTCTGCCGGAAGAAGTCAATCCCCGCAGGCCCCTTGACTCATACATCCACTACGGTCTCGGCCCGCACGCCTGTCTTGGTCGTGCTGCAAGCCAAGTGGCGCTCACCGAGATGTTCAGGGCACTTTTCCGGAAGAAGAACGTGCGACGGGTTCCGGGACCTCAAGGTATCTTGAAGAAGGTGCCTAGGCCCGGTGGTTTCTTCGTGTACATGAAGGAGGATTGGGGTCAACTCTGGCCGTTCCCCGTGTCCATGAAGGTGATGTGGGATGAGGACTAGATAGCCATAGAGACTCAGACCGAGCAATTGCGCATGGACGACAGTGATTTGCGGATGATGTTGCTGGCTGGCAATAATGCACAGTTTCTTGATACTTCACATCGCCTAACAGGCTCGATGGCTTGACCTAGCGCACATAGTAGGACGTATGAGAATGAGGGTGAAATATTCTTAATTATGGTGCAAGTGAAGATGTGAAAGGCGTGCTCAAATATGTAGGCAAGTACTGCGAGTATTGAATAAAACACACGTGATGTGTCACGTGACAGGGCTGCTTGTACAGCTTTAACGATTCAGTGCACGAATACGGTTACAGAAGCTATCTATCAGCATCAATCATTCAATCGTGTCACATATAAACGATAGGTAGCGCAACAAGAACCCGGCTGATTACGGTTTCCGAGGTTGAGAAGGAGGAGAAGACTGCCAAGCCACCCTTGATCTGCAGGGATGACATGGATAATGCAGTCTTGCGATGACGAACGCCGCGCTGCCGGAAACCGGTGGGACCATGGCATGGCAGTTGTTGCGTGGCAAGGAATGAGGGAACCATTGCCGCATGACAGGGACCAGTTGAGCGTCATGAGATGTCTCGCGCAGGTTTTCGTATTAGCATGGGAATTTCTAGAAGCGGGATGATAAGCCGGTAAAGCATCGCAGGGGAAGCTTAACGCATAGACCACCTACCGTCGCCCTTGCGATATTACAGTGTAGCTAAACGATAGTAATGTCATTATAGGTTATTAGTTGACCCATGAAATTAAGGACGTGATGCGCTGGTGTAGTGCTTTACCTCGACTTAGGGAAACTAGAAGATACCATGAGAGAGAAGAGAGAAGAGATATGCAAATAGCAAAAAGAGAGAGAAATATAAGCAACAAGCCTTCTTACACTTTCGGGGCGTAATGATCCAAACAGACGGTTTCACTAGAGGGCGTGAATACGCGCCAACGGAGATTAAGGAGCAGAACAAGCGTCGCGAGGAGATGGATTAAGCCGGCGGTTTCTGGGACTTCCTCGTGTAATGATGAGTCTAATGGTATTACTTATTAGGTTTGTTTCTTAAACGCCTGCCCCTCTCACGAAAGTCAACTGGTGTACGCCGTATGTAGGATAAAGATTTTCCCCTCTGCCCCTACATCCCTTTCGTAGTTATCTCTTTGTGACAAGACCTGCCTAATTGAACCTGTTTTTGGAAGCATCGGACCAAACAAAAATCCGTCTTGAGCCCCGAAACTGGCCAGTGGTGCCCAACAGCGCTGATCAATTTCGGACGACGGTTTGTTAGCGTTTCGCATTAAGATTAAACCTTGCTAGTTCATATATCCGGGGTACAGGGCCCTCCAAAACCGTCCACTCATGTGCAAGAACCATCTTCAAGGAGAGCCGAGACTCGAAAAACTCGAAAAACAAATCTATATGCGGCGGGTGCATCGTGCCCAGCCCAGTACAGCCACAGCCAAACCAATGTTTGCCCACCTTCGACCGGGTCTGGCGAACAAATCATCAGGTCTGTCCTGCCGCGGCGACGCTTCCGACACTGGCTCATTCATCAGTACCGGTGATCCAGCACAGCAAGGTCCATAGGGCTGGGATCTAGGAATGTATGTACCCATATAGGACGTCGCCCGACGGACATCAACCGGCAGCCCCCTCTGCCAACATTGCCATCCGACTCATGCTGCTATTTAAGTGCTTTTAAAGTGCTATGGGGGACTTCCTTATTTGCCAAAAGACCCAACAATACGGCTCAGCCTGCTTGTCACCCATGTTCGTTAACCACGCCTTCGGCCTTGGCTAGGTCATTATGGACCTATCATTGTGGATGGATACTATACTGACCCTACCAGCCCCCACTATGGGGCCAATAACGAGGAACGGCCAAATTGTTCTATCGGCGTCCTTCTTGATTAGGACTCTTATGCTATAATACCCACAGAAGAGAAGATATATAGACCAGCTGGCAATGACTCGGGGCTCGGATTGTCACACTTTCTTCATCTCACGTTTCCGTGATCACAACTTCATTTCTGTTACATTTATTTGCGCTGGTTGCTGTTGCCTTTCTTCTGCCCCCCGAAACGGGTGTACACTCTCTACCTCTCAACACAATCGTGTTCCATTCCTTTCACACCAAATCCTGGACTAACACGCGGCACTTGAAACTACACTCTCTAACGGTCAACTGGAAACATATACGATCCTTCACCATGTTCAAGTCCCTCCTCTCCGCGGGGCTTTTGGCAGCGGCGGCCGCCGCACAGCAGACATCATCGTACGTTGACGCTGCTTCTGGGATCACGCTCCAGCGGCACAGCGAGACATCCGGCTTCAGCTTCGGTATCGCTCTACCCACTACTGTTGGCAAAGACTTTATCGGCCAGATCTCCGCCCCTGTCTCCACAGGCTGGGCTGCCGTTTCCCTCGGCGGTCCCATGACCAACAAGATCCTCCTTGTAGCGTGGCCCAACGGGGACTCGGTCCAGACGTCCATCCGCAAGGCCAGCGGATACTCGAATCCGAGTGTCGTCACCGACTCTAGCATCACCCTGAAGCCTATCGCTTCCGGCGTCTCCGTCAACGAAACCTCCTTCACTTACACTTTCCTCTGCCAGGGCTGCATTACTGGCGACGAAACTACCTTCACCGGCACTGCCGACACCACCACCTTCGGCTGGGCTTACTCGACCACGGCGCTCTCGGACACCTCCAGTGCCTCCGTTGCCCTCAACTACCACGGTGCCGGTTTCGGCCTCTTCGGCGCTAACCTCGCCGAGGCCAAGTCGGCCGACTACGCCACCTGGGCTGCCAAGGCTTCGGATGCTGCCACCACCCCCGGCGCCGGCAATGGCACCACCCCCTCGATCCCTGCCAACGTCACCACCACCATTTCGAATACGACCTACGATTACATTGTCGCCGGCGGTGGCGCTGCTGGCCTCATTGTCGCCGAACGTCTGGCCGAGTCCGGCAAGAGTGTTCTGCTGCTTGAGCGTGGCGGTGCCTCTGTGGCTGCAACCGGCGGGAAGGCCACTCTCGATTGGAACAACACCGTTACCCAGTACGACGTCCCGGCCATGGGATACTACCTTTCCACCGCCAAGGAGACGAGCGAGTACTGCACCGACACCGCTTCCCAGGCTGGATGTCTTCTTGGCGGCTCGACCATGGTGAACGCCATGATGTGGGTTAAGCCTGCTGCCCATGACTTCGACGACAAGTGGCCCGCGGGCTGGAAGTGGAGTGACGTCGAGGAGTCTGCCAATAAGCTCTACGAGCGCACTCCCGGCACCATCCTGCCCAGCAAGGACGGCAAGCGTTATGACCAGGGCGCTTACGATGTCATGTCCAAGTGGCTGGCCGGCAACGGTTTCACTGAGGTAAACGGCCTCGCGGAGCCCAACAAGAAGGAGGCTGTCTTCACCCACCCCCCTTGGTTGATCGAGAACGGTCTTCGTGGCGGTCCCATCCGTGACTACCTCCCTCGCGCCCAGGCCATGCCCAACTTCAAGCTCCAGCTCAACGCCAAGGTCGTTCGCGCCGTCCGTAACGGCACCACCATCTCCGGTGTCGAGATTGAGACCGGCAAGAACACCCGCCAGATTATCAACCTCAAGTCTGGCGGCGCCGCAATCCTTGCTGCTGGTGCTCTGTCTACGCCCCGTATTCTGTTCAACAGCGGTATCGGACCCAAGGAGCAGATCCAGACGGTCAAGAGTGGCTCTGTGCCGGTCACTCTGCCCGCCGAGGCCCAGTGGATCAACCTTCCTGTCGGCCAGAACCTCAAAGACCACCCCATCTTTACCGTCAACTTCCAGACCAAGTCAAACCTGGACTCTCTGGCAAGCACTGCCTTCACCAGCCCGTCCCAGACTGACGTCGACGAGTTCGCCCAGGGGTCTGGCCTCCTCAGCCAGGCCGGTCAGCGTCTAAACTTCTGGACAAGCGTCGAGGGTTCTGACGGCCAGAAGCGCTATGTCCAGGGTACCGTCAACTCCCCCAAGAACAACACCATCAGAGTCAAGGTTTATCTCACTCACGGCCTGACATCCGTCGGTGCTCTGGGAATCTCTGCCGACGGTTCCACCAAGTTGACCACTGAGCCCTACCTCACCACCAAGGGCGACAAGGATGCCATCACGAGTTTCATGAACCAACTCATCAAGTACGCCTCCAAGTCCAACAGCACCCTGACCTTGGCCGGCAACGCCACCGCCGAGAGCCTCATTTCGGAGTACGTCACGGGAAGCCACTTTGTCGGCAGTGCCGTCATGGGCACCAATAACGACGGCAAGAGCGTCGTCGATACCCGGACCAAGGTATGGGGCACCGACAACCTTTTCGTCGTCGATGCTTCCATTCACCCTGACTTGCCAACCGGCAACACTCAGGCCATCGTCATGGTTGCCGCCGAGCACGCCGCCGCCCAGATCCTTGGCGGAGCTGGAACCGGGGGCAGCACTGGCGGCCCCGACTCCTACAACAACAAGGCCGGCTACAAACGCGCAACAAGGCGTGCGCAGCGCCTCCATTACTCTCACCGTGCCAGCCGTGACTTCTGAGCGATGAGATGTCTTTTCGTGTATATACTACAAATTCTTCAGTGCAAAACTTTTATATCTGTAAATAGAACAACGGCTAAGACCTACTTTTCCAATTCCATTCTGCTTGAATCAATAAAGTATAAGAAGTAGGGTGCATATTTTTAGGTGACAAATTCATGTCGCCCTTGCAAGAAAGTTTGACACGCACATAGTCTCTGCTTATGTGGGTGAATATCAAAGTGCGCCCTGACCAGGTCGCCCACGTTCCGTTTTCTCGCGACGAGTTTATCTCTTAAGTGCAAAGATCCGAGAGTCAAGCATGACGCAATGGGCGTGGGTATATGTAGTAAGCTTTATAGTTGCGTTGGATGTATGGATGTACGGCCTTAGATCTTCGGATCGTCAATCAAGAACCAGGGCATCGTCACCCAGGGTACGATCCGTTTCGATACGTAGTACGGCTCGTTTTCGCACCTGTGACCCGTGACCCGTGAGAAACATAGTAGGACTTGGACTAGGCCCTGGGAGTAGTCGGCCTCATTACTGCATCTTGTTTTGACAGCTAATATCTTCGCGCATTCGAAGGCATTGATCCGAGACATACCACAAAAGCACGGTTGGCAACCTGCTTGATCCCGGTAACTTCACCTGTGCCGCGCGCGAAGTCTAGCTTGGCCATTTACCTACGCTGCTGTGCGGAGTTTTACGAGTCATGAGGTCGTGAACGTGCTAGGAACGCGACAGACACCTGCGTAACCGGATTTCCCTGTTTCCCATTACTTTCCGCCCCCCTGCGCACAGGTGTCACCTATGTTCCTCGATACCAGGACCGCCCACGACCTTGTCGATATGTGGGAAGAATGGGCCCAGTGAAGCTCCCAGTCATGCTGGTCGCTTTGGCGGCGCTGCTGTTGGCCACGCACGCCGAGATCGACTTATCGGCACGAGACAGCAGGCTTCCGGAATGCGCTGTAAGCTTTGCTCGGTGTTCTCACAGTGACAGTCTCGCGGCGCTCCAAGAACAACCGCTGACAGACGAGTATGTATAATCAGGCTGCGTGCTGGCGAAGTGCCATTTCGTCCATCTGTGGCTCCTGGGAGAACCAGCGATGCATTTGTCGCGATGCCAGCTTCGAATCGGAGGTCTCCCACTGCATGTACATGTCATGCCCCAGACTGTCAACCTTTGGTACGTGTCAGGACACGGCGGGCAATGCAAAACCAACTGCTCACCCTAAACAAGAATCGCTTAGAGAGCAGGATAAGTCAAAGTACCCACTTACTGACCACCCCCCTATTCTGACCACATGAATTATAATACTATTACAATAACTACTACTTTATTAATTAACTATTAACTACCTCTTAAAGCTACAATAATACAACTTTTAGCCTTACTAGGTAATTCTAATACACTAGATTTATCTAGCTTACTTTTAGTATTATTAGCCTTAACCTAGGCTTACTATACCTCTTTAATAGTTATAAACTTTATATTTAGATTTAAGATAATAGCCTTTCTTTTCTTAGTAGTACTATTATTAACTTTAGCCTAAAGAAGCTATATTTAGTACTTAGTAATAGCTAACTTAAAGGCTTACTTTTTAAAGCCTTTTTTAACCTTTCTAAAGAGCTAGTGTTATATAGTAATATTTTATTCTAGTTAGCTAAATAAATATAGTTAATCTCTAAGGTCTTTAACCTTCTTTAGTATAGACTACTTAACTATAGATAAGGTAAATACCTATTTCTTTATACCCTAGGCCTTATAGGCCTTTTTTACTCTTTAGTTAAGTAGTATTAATAGTATTATTAATAATAATATTACCTTTTAGACTAAATACTTACTTATTAAAGGTTTTACTAAAGTAATAAGCTATAACCTAGTATATTTTTAACTACTTTTAATATTACCTATAGTTAACTTAGCCTAGTAAGCCTTATAGTAATAGCTAATAAAGTTCTTTTTATTAATAATAGTTAAATTATTTTATTAACTTAAATATTTAAGCTTTTTATAATAGGCTACCTTTATAGGCCTAAAGACTACCTAGTTAAGTAGCTAAAGAATATAAGAGGTATATAGTAGTAAGAATAATAAATAAATATTATAGATATAGTATAACTATTAAGAAAGGGGCAGGGCATCTAGGCTACCTAATAAAGGAAAAGAGGAATAGTAAAACATAGGAAAACCACCTACACTACAACAACGTCTAATAATAATTATATATATATTAATTAATAGGTCTTGCAATTCTTAGACCTAATCTATAAAGATACTAAAATAAAAGTATAAATTAATAAAGTAATTATAAAAAAAGTAAATTTCCCTAAATAAATAAAAGTATAGTAATAACTAGTAGTATATATCTATATAAAGTATTAAGGCTAGTAATAATAACTATATATAAATAATTATATATCCTTTAATCTCTTCTTAGGTTTATAAATCCCTTTTTTAATAGGTAGGTAGCCTTCCTATTGTTCTATCCCTTGTGTTAACTACTATATAACTCTTAGGACTATACTACTTAACCCTATTATAATTATCCCCTTAGACCTGTTGCCTTAACCTTAAGTAAAAGGTCTAACTAATTCTTAGACCTAAGAACTAGAGAAAGAACCTAAAGAAATAAAAAAAAAAAAAAGAGAAATAGTTTAATACTTATAGTAGTACTTAAGTTACTTTAGTAGCTTAAGACCTTTCTTTACCTTTGCCTTTATAATAATGTTACTATATCTAAGTTTATAACCTTTTATACTATAAGAAGTCTATAAAGTCTTCTTATTAACTTAGTCCTATTTAAGTCCTTAATATAGTTAGAACTAACTTTCCTAGGAGAGTAAATATAAAAAGTTATAATAATATATATAATTAGGGGTATTAGCCTTAGTCTATTTTTATTAGTTAATATACTAGTCTATAAAGGATTCTTAAGAGTAATAGTATATATCTAGGTTGCCTTATAAAGCTAGATATAGTAGGTAATAAGGGATAGTTAGGCTCTTATTAACTTTAAGGTTTTATACTTAAGCCTTAAGATCCTTATTATCTAGAAGACTAGGTAGTATATCTAATAATAAAGAATCCTCTTTATTATTCCTAGTTTAGGTCTATAAATTATTAACTAGACTTACTTAACCTATTTATACTACTATAGGCACTATTAGAAAAAAAGGTTCTTATAAAAGTTATTTTTTAAGTATATAATAATATATAGGGGAAGGTTCCTATATATATTATTATACTTATAAAAGTCCTCTAAAATAATAGATATAACTTATAAAGTAATAAGGACCTATCTAGGTTTTATATAGTTCTTGTTAAATTAACCTATCTCTAAGAATTTAGGAGATAATACACCTAGGTAAAAAAAGGTTCTAGTCTACTTTACTGCCTAAAGACTATAAGTAAAGCTATTATCTTATTACTATATATTAACTATATATACACTTAATCTAATAATACTAAGAAGGTCTATAAGTGTACTTAAATAGTAATACTACTACTAAAGTAATTTAATTATATTTATAAATAATAAATTATAGACAAAAGTCTAACTAGAATCTATAAAATAAACCTTACTATTAATCTAATTAACTAGGAGTAAAGCCTAATACTGCCTTTTATAGTTAAAAAGAAAGATAAGAATATTAATATTTATAATATCCTTAATAATATAGCCTTTCTGCTAGCCGTTATAGATCTAACAGGAGAAGTAAGGCTATAATAGGCAATATAAAGTAATATAGTGTAAAGGTAAAGTGTAACAGTAGAGCAGTAAAACAAGGTAAGTAATAACAAAGAGCTAAATAAATAATATAGAATAAAAGCTAGGTATTAGTGTAAGTTATTTATTAAGGTTGCCTTCCCTTATAGGAGGAAATAGGTAATAGGATATATACCCCTAGGTATATGCCTAGATATATACTAATAAGGTAATCTTATATTCTACCTATCTATTTACTATATAAGGCACTTGTCCTATAATAAGTGCCTCCCCCCTAAAGGACCTTGTCCTCTTTTACTAAGAAAATATACTAAATAGTAGTATATATAAATATAAAGTATAAGAATTACTCTTCTTCCTATATAATAACCCTATTACTTATTATCTTTAAAGTTTTATTAAGATTATTTAGCCTTTAGTAGCACCTAGGCTAAGTTATTATTATTAGTGTTATAGTAGCGTTTATTAGCTTAGTTACCCTAGGTTATTAAGGTAGTAACCTTAGGCTAAGTAGCTAGGACCTAAAGGTTAACTATAGCCTTCTGTTTATTAAGCTTAGTAGCTATTTAGTTAACTTTGTCTATTAACTCCTTAAATAGGCTACCCTTAAAAGTAGTTAGTGTATTAAGGTTATTAGACTTCTTGTTAAGGAGTATAACTTTAGTATTTATCTAGTCTACCTGCTCCTTAAGTTCTTTAAGGTGCTTCTTTTACTTATATACTTTATTAGCCTTCTTATAAAGGTTCTCTATAATATTATTAATATTTATATTAAAGGTATTAGTTTTTTTTATAATATCCTTAGTAAGTTTAGTAGCTATATTAGCCTTAGCGTTATATTTATTAATATTACCTTTATAGTT